>NW_028270171.1:34106985-34415541 GCF_037043375.1 Chiloscyllium plagiosum
TTCACTCTCTGACTCTCTGAGACACAATGTGACTCTCTCTGACACACTGAGATTCACTGTGACACTTTCTGACACTCTCTGCGAACCACTGTGGCACTCTCTGACAGACTGTGACAGACTGTGACAATTTCCGAGACACACGATGACACTCTCTGACATACTATGGCACTCTCTGACACATGGTAACATTTTCTGCGACACTGCGACACTCTCTGAGACACACTGTGACACTCTCTGAGATAGACTGTGACACTCTCTGAGACACACTGTGACACTCACTGACTCTCTCTGACTCTGTGACACGCTCTGACTCACTCTTCCCCTCTCTGAGACATACTGTGACACTCTCTGAGACACACTGTGATACAGTCTGACTCTCCATGAAACTCTCTGAGGCACAGTATGACACATTGTGACACTTTCTGACTCTCTCTGACACACTTTAAAATCAATGTAACATTCTCTGACAGACTGTCACAATGTGACACTCTCTGAGACAGACTGTGATACTTTCTGACTCTCCCTGACTCTCTGAGACACACTGGGACACAAAGTGACACTATCTGACTCTCTGAAACTCTCTTAGACACAATGTAACACTCTCTGACTCTATCTGACACTCTCTCAGACACACCGTAACACTCTCTGATTCACTCTGACTCTTTGAGATGCACTGTGACACTCTCTGATCCTATCTGACAATCTATGAAACACACTGTGACACTCGCTGACAGATTGTGACACTTTCTGACTCTCCCTGAATCTCTGAGACACACTGTGACATCTCTGACTCTCTCTGAAACTCTCTGTGGTACTCTGTGACACACGCTGAAATACACTGTGACACTCTCTGACTCTCTCTCTGAAACTCTCTGTGACACTCTCTGATACATGCTGAGACACACTGGAACACTCCCTGGCACTTTCTCAAACACACTGCGACACTCTCTGGCACTTTCTCAAACACACTGTGACACTCTCTGCTCGTATCTGGCTCTCTCTGAGACAGATTGTGACACTTTCTGATTCTCTCTGACTCTCTGAGACACACTCTGACACTCTCTGACTCTCTGAGACACACTGTGACACTCTGACAGACTGTGACACACTGAAACACTCTCTGAGAGACTGTGACACTCTCTGAGACACACTGTGACACACTCTGAAATTCAATGTAACATGCTCTGACAGCCTGTCACAATGTGACACTCTCTGAGACAGACTGTGATACTTTCTGACTCTCCCTGACTCTCTGATTCACACTGGGACACAAAGTGACACCATCTGATTCTCTGAAACTCTCTTAGACACGATGTACCACTCTCTGACTCTATCTGACACTCTCTCAGACACACTGTAACACTCTCTGACTCACTCTGACTCTTTGAGATGCACTGTGACACTCTCTGATCCTATCTGACAATCTCTGAAATACACTGTGACACTCGCTGACAGATTGTGACACTTTCTGACTCTCCCTGAATCTCTGAGACACACTGTGACACTCTGACAGACTGTGACACACTGAAACACTCTCTGAGAGACTGTGACACTCTGAGACACACTGTGACACACTCTGACATTCTCTGAAACACACTGTGACATTCCCTGACTCTCTCTGAGACACACTGTGACACTCACTGACTCTCTCTGACACTCTGTGACTCACTCTGACACTCTCGGAGACACACTGTGATACAGTCTGACTTTCTATGACACTCTCTCAGACACAGTATGACACACTGTGACACTTCCTGACTCTCTCTGACACACTCTGAAATACAATGTAACATTCTCTGACAGAGAGTGACACTCTCTGAGCCAAATGCTGACACTCACTGACTCTCTCTGACACTCTGTGACTCACTCTGACACTCTCGGAGACACACTGTGATACCGTCTGACTTTCTATGACACTCTCTCAGACACAGGATGACACACTGTGACACTTTCTGACTCTCTCTGACACACTCCAAAATACAATGTAACATTCTCTGATAGACTCTGTGACACTGTCTGAGACAAATCGTGAATCTTTCTGACTCTCTGAAGCACACTGTCATCCTCTCTTAGACACACTGTGACACACTGTGACACTCTCTGAGGCACACTGTGACACTCTCTGACAGACTGTGTCACACTGAGACACTCTCCAAGACAGATTAAGACACTTTCTGACTCTCTCTCTCTCTCTCTGAGACACATTGTGACACTCACTGAGACAATCTGACACTTTCTGACTCTCTCTGACTCTCTGAGACACACTGTGACACTCATTGAGACAAACGGACACTTTCTGACACTCTCTCACACTCACTGAAACACACTGTGACACTCTCGAACACTCTCCAACACACTGTAACACTCACTGAGACACACTGTGACACTCACTGACCCTCTCCAGCACACTGTCCCACTCTCTAAGACACACTGTGACACTTTCTGACACTCTCCAACCCACTGTGACACTCTCTGAGACACACTGCGACACTCTCTGACACTCTCCAACCCACTGTGACACTCTCTGAGACACACTGTGACACTCTCTGACACTCTCCAACCCACTGTGACAGTCTCTCAGACACACTGTGACACTCTCTGACACTCTCTGTGGCATACTGTGACACTTTCTAGCACATCTGAAACACTCTGTGACACTCTCTGAGATGGTGACACACTGCGACACTCACTGACACAATCTGACACTTTCCGACTCTCTCTGACACTCTGTAAGTCACACTGTGACACTCACTGAGACACACTGTGACACTCTCTGACGCGCTCTGAGGCGCACTGTGACACTCTCTGTCAGACTGTGACAGACTGAAACACTCCCTGAAAGACTGTGGCAGACTGTGACACTCTCTGAGACACACTCTGACACTCTCCAGCACACTGTGACACTCTCTGAGACATACGGTGACACTCTCTGACACTCTCCAACCCACTGTGACAGTCTCTGAGAACACTGTGACACTCTCTGACACTGTCTGTGGCATACTCTGACACTTTCTAGCACATCTGAAACACTCTGTGACACTCTCTGACAGACGGTGACACAATGTGACACTCTCTGACAGATTATGACACTCTCTCTCTCTGACTCTCTGATACACACTGCGACACTCACTGAGACAATCGGACACTTTTCAACTCTCTCTGACTCTCTGAGACTCACTGTGACACTCACTGAGACACACTGTGACACTCTCTGACGAGCTCTGAGGCGCACTGTGACACTCTCTGACAGACCGTGACAATCTGAAACACTCTCTGAGAGACTGTGGCAGACTGTGACACTCTCTGAGACACACTGAGACACACTGTGACACTATCTGACACTCTCTGGGACACACTGTGACACTCTCTGACACTCTTTCAAACACACTGTGGCACTCTCTGACACTCTTTCAAACACACTGTGACAGTCTCTGACTCTCTGTGACACGCTCTGACACGCTCTCACACACACAGCGACACTCTCTGAGACACACTGTGACACTCTCTGACACTCTTTCAAATACACTGTGACACTCTCTGACACTCTTTCAAACACACTGTGACACTCTCTGACTCTCTGTGACACGCTCTGACACGCTCTCACACACACTGCGACACTCTCTGAGACACACTGTGCCACTCTCTGAGGGACTGTGACACACTCTGACACACTCTGACAGTTGCTGAGATGCACTGTGACACACTCTGACTCTCTCTGAAACACATTGTGACACTCTCTGACACTCTCTGAAAAGCACTGTGACACTGTCTGACAGACTGTGACACACTGTCACACCCTCAAAGACAGACAGTGTCACTTTCTGACTCTCTGAGACACACTGTGACACTCACAGACACAATGTGACACTCTCTGACAGACTGTGACATTTTCTGAATCTCTCTGACACTCTTCGAGGCACACTGTGACACTCTCTGACAGACTGTGACAAACTGAGGCACTCTCAAAGACAGACTGTGTCACTTTCTGACTCTCTTTGACTCTCTATGAAATAAATTGTAACCTTCTCTGTCAGACTGTGACACACTGTAACACTCTCTGACACTCTCTGAAAAGCACTGTGACACTGTCTGACAGACTGTGACACACTGTCACACCCTCAAAGACAGACAGTGTCACTTTCTGACTCTCTGAGACACACTGTGACACTCACAGAGACACAACGTGACACTCTCTGACAGACTGTGACATACTGTGACACTCTCTGACAGACTGTGACAAACTGAGGCACTCTCAAAGACAGACTGTGTCACTTTCTGACTCTCTTTGACTCTCTATGAAATAAATTGTAACCTTCTCTGTCAGACTGTGACACACTGTGACACTCTCTGACACTCTCTGAAAAGCACTGTGACACTGTCTGACAGACTGTGACACACTGTCACACCCTCAAAGACAGACAGTGTCACTTTCTGACTCTCTGAGACACACTGTGACACTCTCTGACTCTCTCTGAGGCACACTGTGACAAATTCTGACTCCCTCTGACTCTCTGAGACACACTGTGATACTCTCTGAGACACACCGTGACACTCTCGGAGACAGACTATGACACTCTCAGACTCTCTCTGATACCCTCTGTGGCACAGCACGACACACTGTTACACTCTCTGACAGGTTGTGACAAACTGTGACATTCTCTGACACTCAGTTAGACACACTCTGACACTCCCTGACTCTCTCTGTCACTCTCTGAGATACACAGTGTCATGCTCTGACAAACTGTGACAATTTCTATGACACACTATGACACTCTCTGAACGACTGTGACACTTTCTGACATACGGTGTCATTTTCTGAGACACTGTGACTCTCTCTGAGACACATTGTGACACTTTCTGTCTCTCTCTGATTCACTGAGACACACTGTGACACTCTCTGACCCACTCTGGCACTCTCTGAGACACACTGTAACACTCTCTCACAGACTGTGACACTCTCTGAGCCAAATGCTGACACTCTCTGACACTCTCTGAGACACGCTATGACACTCTCTGACACACTGTGACACTCTCTGAGACACAATCTGACACTCTCTGACTCTCTCTAAAACTCTCAGACACACTGTGGCAATCTCTGACTCTCTCTTACACTCTTTCAGACACACCATGACACTTTCTGACTTTCTCTGACACTTTGAGACGCACTGTGACACTCTCTGACCCTATCTGACACTCTCTGAGACACACTGTGACACCTTCTGAGACACGCTGTGACACACTCTGACATTCTCTGAAACACACTGTGACATTCCCTGACTCTCTCTGAGACGCACTGTGACACAGTCTGACTTTCTATGACACTCTCTCAGACACAGTATGACTCACTGTGACACTTCCTGTCACTCTCTGACACATGCTGAAATACAATGTAACATTCTCTGACAGGGAGTGACTCTCTCTGAGCCAAATGCAGACACTCTCTGCACTCTCTGAGACACAGCATGACATACTGTGACACTTCCTGACTCTCTCTGACACACTCCGAAATACAATGTAAGATTCTCTGATAGACTGTGACACTCCCAAAGACAGGTTATGACACTTTTTGACTCTCTCTCTCTCTGACTCTCTGAGACACACTGTGACACTCACTGATACAATCTGACACTTTCTGACTCTCTCTGACTCTCTGAGACACACTGTGACACTCACTGAGACACACTGTGACACTCTCTGACGCATTCTGAGGCGCACTGTGACACTCTCTAACAGACTGTGATGCACTGAAACACACTGTGATACTTTCTGACACACTCTGAGGCACACGGTAACACTCTCTGACAGACTGTGACAGACTGAAACACTCTCTGAAGACTGTGGCAGACTGTGACACTCACTGAGACACTCTGTGACACTCTCTGAAACACACTGTGAAACTCTCTGACAGACTGCGACACAATGTGACACTCTCCGACACTCTCTGAAACACACTGTGACACTGTCTAAGACACACTGTGACACTCTCTCACACTCACCAACACACTGTGACACTCTCTGAGACATACTGTGTCACTCTCCAACCCACTGTGACACTCTCTGGGGCACAGTGTGACATTCTCTGACACACTTTCTGACATACTGTGACACTATCTAGCACATCTGAAACTCTCCGTGACACTTTCTGACAGAGGGTGACACACTGTGACACTCTCTGACAGACGGTGACACACTGTGACACTCTCTGAGACAAACTATGACACTTTCTGACTCTCCCTGACTCTCTGAGGAACACTCTGACATTCACTGAGACACACTGTGACACTCTCTGACTATCTCCGAGGCACACTGTGACACTCTCTGACAGACTGTAACACACTGAAACACTATGTGACTCTCTCTGGCACTCTGAGACACACTGTGACACTCTCTGACTCTCTCTGAGACACACTGTGACACACACTGACTCTCTCTGACACTCTCTGACGCACAGTATGACAAACTGTGACACTCTCTGAGACACACATGTGAAACTCTCTGAATCTCTCTGAGGCACACCCTGACATACTCTGACACACTGAAACACTCTCTAACACTCTCTGACACGCTGTGACACTATCTGACACTCTCTGACACACACTGTGACACTCTCTGACACACACTGTGACACTCTCTGACACTCTCTCAAACACTCTGTGACATTCTCTGACACGCTCTCAAACACACTGCGACACTCTCTGAGACACACTGCGACACTCTCTGAGGGACTGTGACACACTCTGACACACTCTGATAGTCGCTGAGACGCACAGTGAAACTCTCTGAGTCTCTCTGAAACACTCTCTGACACTCTCTGACACTCAGAAATGCACTGTGACACTCTCTGACAGACTGTGACATACTGTGACACCCTCAAATGCAGACTGTCTTACTTGCTGACTCTCTGAGACACACTGTGACACTCACAGAGACACAATGTGACACTCTCTGACAGAGTGTGACATACTGTGACACTCTCTGAGACACACTGTGACACGTTCTGTCTCTCTCTGACTCCCTGAGACACACTGTGACACTTTCTGTCTCTCTCTGACTCCCTGACACACACTGTGACACTCTCTGACCCGTTCTGACACTCTCTGAGACAGACTGACACTCACTGACATGTTCTGACTCTCTCTGTTACACACTGTGACAATCTCTGACACTCTCTGAGACACACTGTGATACAGTCTGACTCTCTCTGGCACTCACTGAGGCACAGTATGACATACTGTGACACTCTCTGACTCACTCTGACACTCTCTGAGACACACTGTGACACTCTCTCACAGACTGTGACCCTCTGAGAGCCAAATGCTGACAGTCTCTGACCCTCTCTGAGACCCAGTAGGACACACTGTGACACTTTCTAACTCTCTCTGACACATTCTGAAATACAACGTAACATTCTCTGACAGATTGTCACAATCTGACACTCTCTGAGACAAACTGTGACACTCTCTCACAGTCTGTGACCCTCTGAGAGCCAAATGCTGACAGTCTCTGACCCTCTCTCTGAGACCCAGTAGGACACACTGTGACACTTTCTGACTCTCTCTGAGACACACTGTGACACTCTGTGAGACAAACTGTGACACTCTCTGAAACAGATTGCGACACTCTCTGAGACACACTGGGACATTCCCTGACTCTCTCTGAGACACACTGTGACACTTTCTGACTCTCTCTGAAACTCTCTGTGACACTCTCTGACACGCGCTGAGACACACTGTGACATTCTCTGGCACTTTCCCCAACACACTGTGACACTCTCTGATCCTATTTGACACTCTCTGAGACAGACTGTGACACATTCTAACTCTCTCTGACTCGCTGAGACACACTGTGACACTCACTGTGACACTCACTGAGACACACTGTGACACTCTCTGAGGCGCACTGTGACACTCTCTGACAGACTGTGATATACTGAAACACACTGTGACATTCTCTGACTTTCTTTGAGGCACACTGTAACACTCTTTAACAGACTGTGACACATTAAAAAACTCTCTGAGAGACTGTGACAGACTGTGACACTCTCTGATACACACTGTGACGCTCTCTGACATTCTCTGATACACACTGTGGCACTCTCTGATAGACTGTGACACAATGGGACATTCTCTGACACTCTCTGAAACACACTGACACTCTCTGTTAGACTGTGACACAATGTGACATTCTCTGACACTCTCTGAAACACACTGTGACACTGTCTGAGACACACTGTGACACTCTCTGGCACTCTCCAACACACTGTGACACTCTCAGAGACAGACTGTTACCCTTTCTGACAGGCTGTGACACTCTCTGAGCCAAATGCTGACGCTCTCTGACACTCTCTGAGACACACTGTGACACTCTCTGACACAATGTGACACACTGTGACACTCTCTGAGACAGACTATCACACTTTCTGACTCTCTCTGAATCTCTGATACACACTGTGACATTCTCTGACAGACGGTGACACGATGTGACACTCTCTGACTCTCTCTGAAACACTCTGTGACACTCTCTGACAGACTGTGACACACTGTGACACTCTCTGACACTCTCTTAGACACACTGTGATACGCACTTTTCCTATCTGACACTCTCTAAGACACCCTTTGACACTCTCTGACAGACTGTGACACTCTCTGAGCCAAATGCTGACACTCTCTGACACTCTGAGACACAGTATGACACACTGTGACACTTTCTGACTCTCTCTGAGACACTCTGCAATACATTGAAAGATTCTCTGACAGATTGTGTCTCACAGTGACACTCTCTGAGAAATACTGTGACACTTTCTGACTCTCTCAGGCTCTCTGAGACACACTGTGACACTCTCTTAGACACACTGTGACACTCTCTGACACTCTCTTAAATGCACTGTGACATTCTCTGACTCTTTCTGACAATCTCTAAGGCACACTATGATACTCTCGGACAGACTTTGACATATTGAGACACTCTCAAAGACAGACTGTGACATTTTCTGGCTCTCTGACACTCTTTGAGGCATACTGTGACACTCTCTGACAGACTGTGACAAACTGAGGCACTCTCAAAGAGAGACTGTGACACTTTCTGACTCTCTCTGACTCTCTCTGAAATATACTGTAATCTTCTCTGACAGACTGTGACACACTGTGACACTCTCTAAGACAGACTGTGACATGTTCTAACTCTCTCTGACTCTCTGAGACACACTGTGACACTTTCTGACTCCCTCTGACTCTCTGAGACACACTGTGATACTCTCTGAGACACACTGTGTCACTCTCGGAGACACACTGTGACACTCTCTAAGACAGACTGTGACATGTTCTAACTCTCTCTGACTCTCTGAGACACACTGTGACACTTTCTGACTCCCTCTGACTCTCTGAGACACACTGTGATACTCTCTGAGACACACTGTGTCACTCTCGGAGACAGACTGTGACACTCTCGGAGACAGACTGTGACACTCTCAGACTCTCTCTGATACTCTCTGAGGCACAGCACAACACACTGTGACACTCTCTGACAGGTTGTGACAAACTGTGACATTCTCTGACACTCAGTTAGACACACTCTGACACTCTGTGACTCTCTCTGTCACTCTCCGAGATACACTGTGTCACGCTCTGACAAACTGTGACAATTTCTGTGACACACTATGACACTCTCTGAACGACTGTGACACTTTCTGACATACGGTGACATTTTCTGAGACACTGTGACTCTCTCTGAGACACACTGTGACACTTTCTGTCTCTCTCTGATTCACTGAGACACACTGTGACACTCTCTGACCCGCTCTGACAATCTCTGAGACACACTGGAACACTCTCTCATAGACTGTGACACTCTCTGAGCCAAATGCTGACACTCTCTGACACTCTCTGAGACACACTATGACACTCCCTGACACACTGTGACACACTGTGACACACTCTGACACTCTCTGAGACACACTATGACACTCTGACACACTGTGACACAATGTGACACACTCTGAGACACACTATGACACTCTCTGACACACTGTGACACTCTGTGACAATCTCTGAGACACAATCGGACACTCTCTGACTCTCTGAAACTCTCAGGCACACTGTGGCAATCTCTGAGACACAATCTGACACTCTCTGACTCTCTCTCTGACACTCTTTCAGACATACCATGACACTCTCTGTCTTTCTCTGACATTTTGAGATGCACTGTGACTCTCTCTGTCCCTGTCTGACACTCTCCATGCCTCACTGCGACACGCTTTGACAATCTCTGAGACACACTGTGACATCTCTGACTCTCTCTGAAACTCTCTGTGGCACTCTGTGACACACGCTGAAATACACTGTGACACTCCCTGACTCTCTCTCTGAAACTCTGTGTGGCACTCTCTGATACATGCTGAGACACACTGGAACACTCTCTGGCACTTTCTCAAACACACTGGAACACTCTCTGGCACCTACTCAAACACTCTGTGACAGTCTCTGCTCGTATCTGGCTCGCTCCGAGACAGATTGGGACACTTTCTGATTCTCTCTGACTCTCTGAGACACATTGTGACACTCTCTGACTCTCTGAGACACACTGTGACACTCTGACAGACTGTGACACACTGAAACACTCTCTGAGAGACTGTGACACTCTCTGAGACACACTGCGACACACTCTGACATTCTCTGAAACACACTGTGACATTCCCAGACTCTCTCAGGCGACTGACGGTGTGGAGTTTGCACGTTCTCCCCGTGTCTGCGTGGGTTTCCTCCCACAGTCCAAAAGATGTGCAGATCAGCTGAATTGGCCATGCTTAACTGCCCGTAGTGTTAGGTAAGGGGTAAATGTAAGGGTATGGGTGGGTTGCGCTTCGGCAGGGTGGTGTGGACTTGTTGGGCCTAAGGGCCTGTTTCCACACTGTAAGTAATCTAATCTAATCTCTGAGACACACTGTGACACTCACTGACTCTCTCTGAAACTCTCTGTGGCATTCTGTGACACACGCTGAAATACACCGTGACACTCTCTGACTCTCTGTGAAACTCTCTGTGGCATTCTCTGACACACGCTGAGACACACTGGAACACTCTCTGGCACTTTCTCAAACAGACTGCGACACTCTCTGCTCGTATCTGGCCCTCACTGAGACAGATTGTGACACTTTCTGATTCTCTCTGAGACACACTGTGACACTCTCTGACTCATGAGACACACTGTGACACTCTCTGACAGACTGTGGCACTCTCTGAGACACACTGCGACACACTCTGACCTTGTTTGAAACACACTGTGACACTCTCTGAAAGATTGTGACACACTCTGACACTCTCTGCGACACACCAGGACCCACTCTAACAATTTGAGACACACTGTGACACTCTCTGACAGACTGTGACACACTGTGACACTCTCTGACTCTCTCTGAAACACACTATGACAGACTGTGACACACTTTGACACTCTCTGAGACACAATTTGACACTCTCTGACAGACTGTGACACTCTGACTCTCTCTGAGGCTCTCTTAGACACACTGATACACTCTCTGAGACGCACTGTGACACTGACTGATCTTATCTGACAAGCTCTGAGACACACTGTCACACTCTCTGACAGACTGTGACACTTTGAGACACACTGCGACACTCTCTGACAGATTGTGACACACTCTGACTCTCTCTGCGACACACCAGGACACACACTAACACTTTGAGACACACTGTAACAGACTGTGACACACTGTGACACTCTCTGACTCTCTCTGAGACACAAAGTGACACTCTCTGACTGAGTGTGACACTCTGACTCTCTCTGAGACACACTGTGACACGGTCTGACCGACTGTGACACACTCTGACACTCGCTGAGACATACTGGGACACTCTCTGACTCCCTCTGACAATTTGAGACGCACTGTGACACTCTCTGATCATATCTGACACTCTCTGAGACACATTGTGACACTCTCTGACAGACTGTGACACACTGTGACACTCTCAAAGACAGACTGTGACACTTTATGACTCCGTCTGACTCACTCTGAAATATACTGTAACCTTCTCTGACAGATTGTGACCCACTATGACACTCCCTGAGACAGACTGTGACACACTCTGAGACACACTGTGATACAGTCTGATTATCTCTGACACTCTCTGAGCCACAATATGACACACTATGACACGCTCTGACTCACACTGACACTCTCTGAGACACACAGTGACACTCTCTGAGAGACTGTGACATTCTCCGACTCACTCTGACATTTACTTCGAGACACTGTGACACTCTCTGACTCTCTCTGAAACACTATACGCTCTCTGACAGACTGTGACTCACTGTGAAACGCTCTGACACGCTCTGAGAGACACTGTGCCACTTTCTGACTCTCTGAGACACACTGTGACACTCTCCGAGACTCACTGTGACACTCTCCGAGACTCACTGTGACTCGCTTTGACACTCTCTGAGACACACTGTGACACTCGCTGTCAGATCGTGACACTTTCTGACTCTCCCTGAATCTCTGAGACACACTGTGACATCTCTGACACTCACTGAAACTCTCTGTGGCACTCTGTGACATACGCTGAAATACACTGTGACACTCTCTGACTCTCTCTGAAACGCTCTGTGACACTCTCTGACACATGCTGAGACACACTGGAACACACTCTGGCACTTTCTCAAACACACTGTGACACTCTCTGCTCGTATCTGACTCTCTCTGAGACAGATTGTGACATTTTCTGATTCTCGCTGACTCTCTGAGACACACTGTGACACTCTCGGACTCTCTGAGACACACTGTGACACTCTGACAGACTGTGACACACTGAAACACTCTCTGAGAGATTGTGACACTCTCATGGACACACTGCGACACACTCTGGCATTCTCTGAAACACACTGTGACATTGCCTGACTCTCTCTGAGACACACTGTGACACTTTCTGACTCTCTCTGAAACTCTCTGTGACACTCTCTGACACGCGCTGAGACACACTGTGACATTCTCTGGCACTTTCTCCAACACACTGTGACACTCTCTGATCCTATTTGACACTCTCTGAGACAGACTGTGACACTTTCTGACTCTCTCTGACTCGCTGAGACACACTGTGACACTCACTGAGACACACTGTGACACTCTCTGACTCTCTCTGAGGCGCACTGTGACACGCTATGACAGACTGTGATATACTGAAACACACTGTGACACTCTCCAACACACTGTGACACTCTCTGAGAGACTGTGACAGACTGTGACACTCTCTGATACACACTGTGACGCTCTCTGACATTCTCTGAAACACACTGTGACACTCTCTGATAGACTGTGACATTCTCTGACACTCTCTGAAACACACTGTGCACTGTCTGAGACACACTGTTACCCTTTCTGACAGGCTGTGACACTCTCTGAGCCAAATGCTGACGCTCTCTGACACTCTCTGAGACACACTGTGACACTCTCTGACACAATGTGACACACTGTGACACTCTCTGACACAATGTGACACACTGTGACACTCTCTGAATCTCTGAGACACACTGTGACATTCTCTGACAGACGGTGACACGATGTGACACTCTCTGACTCTCTCTGAAACACTCTGTGACACTCTCTGACAGACTGTGACACACTGTGACACTCTCTGACACTCTCTTAGACACACTGTGATACGCACTTTTCCTATCTGACACTCTCTCAGACACCCTTTGACACTCTCTGACAGACTGTGACACTCTCTGAGCCAAATGCTGACACTCTCTGACACTCTGAGACACAGTATGACACACTGTGACACTTTCTGACTCTCTCTGAGACACTCTGCAATACATTGAAAGATTCTCTGACAGATTGTGTCTCACAGTGACACTCTCTGAGAAATACTGTGACACTTTCTGACTCTCTCAGGCTCTCTGAGACACACTGTGACACTCAGACACACTGTGACACTCTCTGACACTCTCTTAAATGCACTGTGACATTCTCTGACTCTTTCTGACAATCTCTAAGGCACACTATGATACTCTCGGACAGACTTTGACATATTGAGACACTCTCAAAGACAGACTGTGACATTTTCTGGCTCTCTGACACTCTTTGAGGCATACTGTGACACTCTCTGACAGACTGTGACAAACTGAGGCACTCTCAAAGACAGACTGTGACACTTTCTGACTCTCTCTGACTCTCTCTGAAATATACTGTAACCTTCTCTGACAGACTGTGACACACTGTGACACTCTCTAAGACAGACTGTGACATGTTCTAACTCTCTCTGACTCTCTGAGACACACTGTGACACTTTCTGACTCCCTCTGACTCTCTGAGACACACTGTGATACTCTCTGAGACACACTGTGTCACTCTCGGAGACATACTGTGACACTCTCTAAGACAGACTGTGACATGTTCTAACTCTCTCTGACTCTCTGAGACACACTGTGACACTTTCTGACTCCCTCTGACTCTCTGAGACACACTGTGATACTCTCTGAGACACACTGTGTCACTCTCGGAGACAGACTGTGACACTCTCGGAGACAGACTGTGACACTCTCAGACTCTCTCTGATACTCTCTGAGGCACAGCACAACACACTGTGACACTCTCTGACAGGTTGTGACAAACTGTGACATTCTCTGACACTCAGTTAGACACACTCTGACACTCTGTGACTCTCTCTGTCACTCTCTGAGATACATTGTGTCACGCTCTGACAAACTGTGACAATTTCTGTGACACACTATGACACTCTCTGAACGACTGTGACACTTTCTGACATACGGTGACATTTTCTGAGACACTGTGACTCTCTCTGAGACACACTGTGACACTTTCTGTCTCTCTCTGATTCACTGAGACACACTGTGACACTCTCTGACCCGCTCTGACAATCTCTGAGACACACTGGACCACTCTCTCATACACTGTGACACTCTCTGAGCCAAATGCTGACACTCTCTGACACTCTCTGAGACACACTATGACACTCCCTGACACACTGTGACACACTCTGACACTCTCTGAGACAGACTATGACACTCTCTGACACACTGTGACACTCTCTGAGACACACTATGACACTCTCTGACACACTGTGACACTCTGTGACAATCTCTGAGACACAATCTGACACTCTCTGACTCTCTGAAACTCTCAGACACACTGTGGCAATCTCTGAGACACAATATGACACTCTCTGACTCTCTCTCTGACACTCTTTCAGACATACCATGACACTCTCTGTCTTTCTCTGCCACTTTGAGATGCACTGTGACTCTCTCTGTCCCTATCTGACACTCTCCATGACTCACTGTGACACGCTTTGACACTCTCTGAGACACACTGTGACACTCGCTGACAGATTGTGACACTTTCTGACTCTCTCTGAATCTCTGAGACACACTGTGACATCTCTGACTCTCTCTGAAACTCTCTGTGGCACTCTGTGACACACGCTGAAATACACTGTGACACTCTCTGACAGACTGTGACACTCTCTGACTCTCTCTGAAACACACTATGACAGACTGTGACACACTTTGACACTCTCTGAGACACAATGTGACACTCTCTGACAGACTGTGACACTCTGACTCTCTCTGAAGCTCTCTTAGACAAACTGATACAATCTCTGAGACGCGCTGTGACACTGACTGATCTTTTCTGACAAGCTCTGAGACACACTGTCACACTCTCTGACAGACTGTGACACTTTGAGACACACTGCGACACTCTCTGACAGATTGTGACACACTCTGACTCTCTCTACGACACACCAGGACACACACTAACACTTTGAGACACACTGTAACAGACTGTGACACACTGTGACACTCTCTGACTCTCTCTGAGACACAAAGTGACACTCTCTGACTGAGTGTGACACTCTGACTCTCTCTGAGACACACTGTGACACGGTCTGACCGACTGTGACACACTCTGACACTCGCTGAGACATACTGGGACACTCTCTGACTCCCTCTGACAATTTGAGATGCACTGTGACACTCTCTGATCATATCTGACACTCTCTGAGACACATTGTGACACTCTCTGACAGACTGTGACACACTGTGACACTCTCAAAGACAGACTGTGACACTTTATGACTCCGTCTGACTCACTCTGAAATATACTGTAACCTTCTCTGACAGATTGTGACCCACTATGACACTCCCTGAGACAGACTGTGACACACTCTGAGACACACTGTGATACAGTCTGACTATCTCTGACACTCTCTGAGCCACAATATGACACACTATGACACGCTCTGACTCACACTGACACTCTCTGAGACACACAGTGACACTCTCTGAGAGACTGTGACACTCTCCGACTCACTCTGACATTTACTTCGAGAAACTGTGACACTCTCTGACTCTCTCTGAAACACTATACGCTCTCTGACAGACTGTGACTCACTGTGAAACGCTCTGACACGCTCTGAGAGACACTGTGCCACTTTCTGACTCTCTGAGACACACTGTGACACTCTCCGAGACTCACTGTGACACTCTCCGAGACTCACTGTGACTCGCTTTGACACTCTCTGAGACACACTGTGACACTCGCTGTCAGATCGTGACACTTTCTGACTCTCCCTGAATCTCTGAGACACACTGTGACATCTCTGACACTCACTGAAACGCTCTGTGACACACTCTGACACATGCTGAGACACACTGGAACACACTCTGGCACTTTCTCAAACACACTGCGACACTCTCTGGCAATTTCTCAAACACACTGTGACACTCTCTGCTCGTATCTGACTCTCTCTGAGACAGATTGTGACACTTTCTGATTCTCGCTGACTCTCTGAGACACACTGTGACACTCTCGGACTCTCTGAGACACACTGTGACACTCTGACAGACTGTGACACACTGAAACACTCTCTGAGAGATTGTGACACTCTCTGAGACACACTGCGACACACTCTGGCATTCTCTGAAACACACTGTGACATTGCCTGACTCTCTCTGAGACACACTGTGACACTTTCCGACTCTCTCTGAAACTCTCTGTGACACTCTCTGACACGCGCTGAGACACACTGTGACATTCTCTGGCACTTTCTCCAACACACTGTGACACTCTCTGATCCTATTTGACACTCTCTGAGACAGACTGTGACACTTTCTGACTCTCTCTGACTCGCTGAGACACACTGTGACACTCAATGAGACACACTGTGACACTCTCTGACTCTCTCTGAGGCGCACTGTGACACGCCCTGACAGACTGTGATATACTGAAACACACTGTGACACTCTCCAACACACTGTGACACTCTCTGAGAGACTGTGACAGACTGTGACACTCTCTGATACACACTTTGACGCTCTCTGACATTCTCTGAAACACACTGTGACACTCTCTGATAGACTGTGACACAATGTGACATTCTCTGTCACTCTCTGAAACACACTGTGACACTGTGTGAGACACACTGTGACACTCTCCAAAACACTGTGACACTCTCTGAGAGACTGTGACAGACTGTGACACTCTCTGATACACACTGTGACGCTCTCTGACATTCTCTGAAACACACTGTGACACTCTCTGATAGACTGTGACACAAAGCGACATTCTCTGACACTCTCTGAAACACACTGTGACAGTGTCTGAGACACACTGTGACACTCTCTGGCACTCACCAACACACTGTGACACTCTCAGAGACAGACTGTTACCCTTTCTGACAGGTTGTGACACTCTCTGAGCCAAATGCTGACGCTCTGTGACACTCTCTGAGACACACTGTGACACTCTCTGACACAATGTGACACACTGTGACACTCTCTGAGACAGACTATTACACTTTCTGACTCTCTCTGAATCTCTGATACACACTGTGACATTCTCTGACAGACGGTGACACGATGTGACACTCTCTGACTCTCTCTGAAACACTCTGTGACACTCTCTGACAGACTGTGACACACTGTGACACTCTCTGACACTCTCTTAGACACACTGTGATACGCACTTTTCCTATCTGACACTCTCTAAGACACTCTTTGACACTCTCTGACAGACTGTGACACTCTCTGAGCCAAATGCTGACACTCTCTGACACTCTGAGACACAGTATGACACACTGTGACACTTTCTGACTCTCTCTGAGACACTCTGCAATACATTGAAAGATTCTCTGACAGATTGTGTCTCACAGTGACACTCTCTGAGAAATACTGTGACACTTTCTGACTCTCTCAGGCTCTCTGAGACACACTGTGACACTCTCTTAGACACACTGTGACACTCTCTGACACTCTCTTAAATGCACTGTGACATTCTCTGACTCTTTCTGACAATCTCTAAGGCACACTATGATACTCTCGGACAGACTGTGACATATTGAGACACTCTCAAAGACAGACTGTGACATTTTCTGGCTCTCTGACACTCTTTGAGGCATACTGTGACACTCTCTGACAGACTGTCACAAACTGAGGCACTCTCAAAGACAGACTGTGACACTTCCTGACTCTCTCTGACTCTCTCTGAAATATACTGTAACCTTCTCTGACAGACTGTGACACACTGTGACACTCTCTAAGACAGACTGTGACATGTTCTAAATCTCTCTGACTCTCTGAGACACACTGTGACACTTTCTGACTCCCTCTGACTCTCTGAGACACACTGTGATACTCTCTGAGACACACTGTGTCACTCTCGGAGACACACTGTGACACTCTCTAAGACAGACTGTGACATGTTCTAACTCTCTCTGACACTCTGAGACACGCTGTGACACTTTCTGACTCCCTCTGACTCTCTGAGACACACTGTGATACTCTCTGAGACACACTGTGTCACTCTCGGGGACAGACTGTGACACTCTCGGAGACAGACTGTGACACTCTCAGACTCTCTCTGATACTCTCTGAGGCACAGCACAACACACTGTGACACTCTCTGACAGGTTGTGACAAACTGTGACATTCTCTGACACTCAGTTAGACACACTCTGACACTCTGTGACTCTCTCTGTCACTCTCCGAGATACACTGTGTCACGCTCTGACAAACTGTGACAATTTCTGTGACACACTATGACACTCTCTGAACGACTGTGACGCTTTCTGACATACGGTGACATTTTCTGAGACACTGTGACTCTCTCTGAGACACACTGTGACACTTTCTGTCTCTCTCTGATTCACTGAGACACACTGTGACACTCTCTGACCCGCTCTGACAATCTCTGAGACACACTGTAACACTCTCTCATAGACTGTGACACTCTCTGAGCCAAATGCTGACACTCTCTGACACTCTCTGAGACACACTATGACACTCCCTGACACACTGTGACACACTGTGACTCTCTCTGAGACACATTATGACACTCTCTGACACACTGTGACACTCTGTGACAATCTCTGAGACACAATCTGACACTCTCTGACTCTCTGAAACTCTCAGACACACTGTGGCAATCTCTGAGACACAATCTGACACTCTCTGACTCTCTCTGACACTCTTTCAGACATACCATGACACTCTCTGTCTTTCTCTGACACTTTGAGATGCACTGTGACTCTCTCTGTCCCTATCTGACACTCTCCATGACTCACTGTGACACGCTTTGACACTCTCTGAGACACACTGTGACACTCGCTGACAGATTGTGACACTTTCTGACACTCTCTGAATTTCTGAGACACACTGTGACATCTCTGAACCTCTCTGAAACTCTCTGTGGCACTCTGTGACACACGCTGAAATACACTGTGACACTCTCTGACTCTCTCTCTGAAATTCTGTGTGGCACTCTCTGATACATGCTGAGACACACTGGAACACTCTCTGGCACTTTCTCAAACACACTGGAACACTCTCTGGCACCTTCTCAAACACTCTGTGACACTCTCTGCTCGTATCTGGCTCTCTCCGAGACAGATTGGGACACTTTCTGATTCTCTCTGACTCTCTGAGACACACTGTGACACTCACTGACTCTCTCTAACACTCTGACTCTCTCTGACACTCTCTGAGACACACTGTAACACTCTCTGACACTCTCTGAGACACACTGTGACACTCTGACAGACTGTGACACACTGAAACACTCTCTGAGAGACTGTGACACTCTCTGATACACACTGCGACACACTCTGACATTCTCTGAAACACACTGTGACATTCCCAGACTCTCTCAGGCGACTGACGGTGTGGAGTTTGCACGTTCTCCCCGTGTCTGCGTGGGTTTCCTCCCACAGTCCAAAAGATGTGCAGATCAGGTGAATTGGCCATGCTTAACTGCCCGTAGTGTTAGGTAAGGGGTAAATGTAAGGGTATGGGTGGGTTGCGCTTCGGCGGGGTGGTGTGGACTTGTTGGGCCTAAGGGCCTGTTTCCACACTATAAGTAATCTAATCTAATCTCTGAGACACACTGTGACACTCACTGACTCTCTCTGAAACTCTCTGTGGCATTCTGTGACACACGCTGAAATACACTGTGACACTCTCTGACTCTCTGTGAAACTCTCTGTGGCATTCTCTGACACACGCTGAGACGCACTGGAACACTCTCTGGCACTTTCTTAAACACACTGTGACACTCTCTCGCACTTTCTCAAACACACTGTGACACTCTCTGCTCGTATCTGACTTTCTCTGAGACAGATTGTGACACTTTCTGATTCTCTCTGACTCTCTAAGACACACTGTGACACTCTCTGACTCGCTGAGACACACTGTGACACTCTCTGACTCTCTGAGACACACTGTGACACTCTCTGACAGACTGTGACACTCTCTGAGACACACTGCGATACACTCTGACATTCTCAGAAACACACTGTGACATTCCCTGACTCTCTCTGAGACACACTGTGACACTCACTGACTCTCTCTAAGACTCTGACTCTCTCTGACACTCTCTGAGACACACTGTGACACTCTCGGAGACAGATTGCGACACTCTCTGAGACACACTGTGACACTCTCTGACACTCTCTGAAACTCTCTGTGACACTCTCTGACTCGCGCTGAGACACACTGTGACATTCTCTGGCACTTTCTCCAACACACTGTGACAGTCTCTGATCCTATCTGACACTCTCTGAGACAGACTGTGACAATTTCTGACTCTCTCTGACTCACTGAGTCACACTGTGACACTCACTGAGACACACTGTGACACTCTCTGACTCTCTCTGAGGCGCACTGTGACATCTTACAGATTGTGATACACTGAGACACACTGTGACACTCTCTGACTCTCTTTGAGGCACACTGTAACACTCTTTGACAGACTGTGACATACTGAAACACTCTCTGAGAGACTGTGACAGACTGTGACACTCTCTGATACACACTGTGACGCTCTCTGACATTCTCTGAAACACACTGTGACACTCTCTGATAGACTGTGACACAATGTGACATTCTCTGATGTGCGAGATAAGCGGCTGTCCGGCCCCATCTCCGGCACTTTTATTTCCCTTCCCAGGAACAAAGACATGGAGGAGTCTGTCCAAAACTTTTCATTCAACTTTGCAAAGTCGGGTGTTGTTCCCGTGGGTACACACACAAGCATAGTAATCTCCACGCATTATATACACGTATATGTGGGCTGGGTCTCCTACTGCTGTCTTAACCAATGAGTGCTAGGGTTCCCCACTCTTTTCCTTATTTGGGTTCTGGTGCCTGCGAGTATTTTGTTATTCACTTGGCCAATCAGTGTTCGAGCTCCCCGTTCTTTCCTTATATGGATGATGTTGTACAACTGTGGTTAAGGGCGGTCTCTCAACTATCGAGGAAAGCTGTTACAATTGTTTCATTCATAAAAACATGGGGGAGGTCCGGCAACAGTTTCGAGT
This sequence comes from Chiloscyllium plagiosum, assembly GCF_037043375.1. Lineage (NCBI taxonomy): Eukaryota > Metazoa > Chordata > Chondrichthyes > Orectolobiformes > Hemiscylliidae > Chiloscyllium > Chiloscyllium plagiosum. Next base: position 34,128,834 of record NW_028270171.1, read on the forward strand.
GTCTGCTTGTGTTTCCTCTCAGATAGAAAAGACTAAAATGCAGCTAACCGTTTAAAAATTACACTACCCCCTACACTGACACTCTCTGAAACACACTGTGACACTGTCTGAGACACACTGTGACACTCTCTGGCACTCTCCAACACACTGTGACACTCTCAGAGACAGACTTTTACACTTTCTGACAGACTGTGACACTCTCTGAGCCAAATACTGACACTCTCTTACACTCTCTGAGATACACTGTGACACTCTCTGACACACTGTGACACACTGTGACACTCTCTGAGACAGACTATTGCACTTTCTGACTCTCTCTGAATCTCTGAGACACACTGTGACATTCTCTGACAGACTGTGACACACTGTGACATTCTCTGACAGACGGTGATACGATGTGACACTCTCTGACTCTCTCTGAAACACTCTGTGACGCTCTCTGACAGATTGTGACACACTGTGACACTCTCAGAGACAGACTGTGCCACTCTCTGACTTTCCCTGTGTCTCTGACACACACTGTGAAAATCTCTGATCCTGTCGGACACTCTCTGAGGCACACTGTGACACTCTCTGGCAGACTGTGACCCACTGTGACACTCACTGACACTCTCTTAGACACACTGTGACACGCACTGTTCCTATCTAACACTCTCTGTGACGCACTGCGACACTCTCTGATCCAATCTGACACTCTCTGAGACACACTGTGAAACTCTCTGACAGAATGTGACACTCTCTGAGCCAAATGCTGACACTCTCTGACACTCTGAGACACAGTATGACACACTGTGGCACTTTCTGACTCTCTCTGAGACACTCTGCAATAGACTGTAAGATTCTCTGACAGACTGTGTCTCACAGTGACACTCTCTGAGAAATACTGTGACACTTTCTGACTCTCTCTGGCTCTCTGAAACGCACTGAGACACTCTCTTAGACACACCGTGACACTCTCTGACACTCTCTTAAACACACTGTGACATTCTCTGACTATTTCTGACACTCTCTAAGGCACACTATGACACTCTCTGACAGACTGACACATTGAGACACTCTCAAAGACAGACTGTGACATTTTCTCACTCTCTCTGACTCTCTCTGAAATATACTGTAACCTTCTCTGACAGACTGTGACACACTGTGACACTCTCTAAGACAGACTGTGACACGTTCTAACTCTCTCTGACTCTCTGAGACACACTGTGACACTTTCTGACTCCCTCTGACTCTCTGAGACACACTGTGACACTATCTGAGACACACTGTGACACTCTCGGAGACAGACTGTGACACTCTCAGACTCTCTCTGATACCCTCAGAGGCACAGCACAACACACTGTGACACTCTCTGACAGGTTGTGACAAACTGTGACATTCTCTGACACTCAGTTAGACACACTCTGACACTCTCTGACTCTCTCTGTCACTCTCTGAGATACACTGTGTCACGCTCTGACAAACTGTGACAATTTCTGTGACACATTATGACACTCTCTGAACGACTGTGACACTTTCTGACATACGGTGACATTTTCTGAGACACTGTGACTCTCTCTGAGACACACTGTGACACTTTCTGTCTCTCTCTGATTCACTGAGACACACTGTAGCACTCTCTGACCCGCTCTGACACTCTCTGAGACACACTGTAACACTCTCTCACAGACTGTGACACTCTATGAGCCAAATGCTGACACTATCTGACACTCTCTGAGACGCAATCTGACACTCTCTGAATCTCTCTGACACTCTTTCAGACACACCATGACACTCTCTGACTTTCTCTGACACTTTGAGACGCACTGTGACACTCTCTGACCCTATTTGACACTCTCTGAGACACACTATGACACTCTCTGACCTTCTCTGAGACACACTGTGACACTCGCTGACAGACTTTGACACTTTCTGACTCTCACTGAATCTCTGAGACACACTGTGACATCTCTGACTCTCTCTGACACTCTCTGTGGCATTCTGTGACACATGCTGAAATACACTGTGACACTCTCTGAAACTCTTTGTGACACTCTCTGATACATGCTGACTCACACTGGAACAGTCTCTGGCACTTTCTCAAACGCATCGCGACACTCTCTGGCACTTTCTCAAACACACTGTGACACTCTCTGCTCGTATCTGGCTCTCTCTGAGACAGATTGTGACACTTTCGGATTCTCTCTGACTCTCTGAAACACACTGTGACATTCCCTGTCACTCTCTGAGACACACTGTGACACTCACTAACTCTCTCTAACACCTCTGACTCTCTCTGACACACTCTGTGAAAAACTGTGACACTCTCTGACACTCTGAGACACACTGAGATACAGTCTGACTTTCTATGACACTATCTGAGACACAGTATGACACACTGTGACACTTCCTGACACTCTCTGACACTCACTGAAATACAACGTTACATTTTCTGACAGAGAGTGACACTCTCTGAGCCAAATGCTGACACTCTCTGACACTCTCTGAGACACAGTATGACACACTGTGACACTTTATGACTCTCTGACACACTCTGAAATTCAATGTAACATTCTCTGACGGACAGTCACAATATGACACTCTCTGAGACAAATTGTGATACTCTCTGACTCTCTCTGACACTCTTTCAGACACACCATGACACTCTCTGACTTTCTCTGACACTTTGAGACGCACTGTGACACTCTGACCCTATCTGACACTCTCTGAGACACACTATAACACTCTCTGACCTTATCTGAGACACACTGTGACACTCGCTGACAGATTGTGACACTTTCTGACTCTCCCCGAATCTCTGAGACACACTGTGACATCTCTGACTCTCTCTGACACTCTCTGTGGCACTCTGTGACACATGCTGAAATATACTGTGACACTCGCTGACTCTCTCTGAAACTCTCTGTGACACTCTCTGATACATGCTGAGTCACACTGGAACAGTCTCTGGCACTTTCTCAAACACACTGCGACACTATCTGGCACTTTCTCAAACACACTGTGACACTCTCGGCTCATACCTGGCTCTCTCTGAGACAGATTGTGACACTTTCGGATTCTCTCTGACTCTCTGAAACACACTGTGACATTCCCTGTCACTCTCTGAGACACACTGTGACACTCACTAACTCTCTCTAACACCTCTGACTCTCTCTGATACTCTCTGTGACACACGGTGACACTCTCTGACACTCTCTGAGACACACTGAGAAACAGTCTGACTTTCTATGACACTCTCTGAGACACAGCATGACACACTGTGACACTTCCTGACTCTCTCTGACACACTCTGAAATACAACGTAACATTCTCTGACAGAGAGTGACACTCTGAGCCAAATGCTGACACTCTCTGACACTTTCTGAGACACAGTATGACACACTGTGACACTTTCTGACTCTCTCTGACACACTCTGAAATTCAATGTAACATTCCCTGACAGACTGTCACAATATGACACTCTCTGAGACAAATTGTGACACTCTCTGACTCTCTCTGACTCTCTGAGACACACTGTCATCCTCTCTTAGACACACTGTGACACACTGTGATACTCTCTGTCACTCTCTGAGACACACTGAGATACCGTCTGACTTTCTATGACACTCTCTGAGACACAGCATGACAACACTGTGACACTTCCTGACTCTCTCTGACACACTCTGAAATACAACGTAACATTCTCTGACAGAGAGTGACACTCTCTGAACCAAATGCTGACACTCTCTGACACTCTCTGAGACACAGTATGACACACTGTGACACTTTCTGACTCTCTCTGACACACTCTGAAATTCAATGTAACATTCTCTGACAGACCGTCACAATATGACACTCTCTGAGACAAATTGTGACACTCTCTGACTCTCTCTGACTCTCTGAGACACACTGTCATCCTCTCTTAGACACACCGTGACACACTGTGACACTCCCTGACACTCTCTGAGGTACACTGTGACACTCTCTGACACTCTCCAATCCACTGTGACACTCTCTGGGGCACACTGTGACACTCTCTGACACTCTCTGTGGCATACTGTGACACTTTCTAGCACATCTGAAACATTCTGTGACACTCTCTGACAGACAGTGAAACACTGTGACACTCTCTGACAGACGGTGACACACTGTGACACTATGTGACTCTCTCTGGCACTCTGAGACACACTGTGACACTCTCTGACTCTCTCTGAAACACACTGTTACACTCTCTGAGAGACTGTGACACACTACCGCTCCCTGAGAAACACTGTGACACTCTCTGACTCTCTCTGAGACACACTGTGACACACACTGACTCTCTCTGACACTCTCTGAGGCTCTGTACGACAAATTGTGACACTCTCTAAGGCACACTGTGAAACTCTCTGACTCTCTCTGACACTCTCTCAGACACACTGTAACACTCTCTGACTCTCTCTGTCACTCTCTGAGATACACTGTGTCACGCTCTGACAAACTGTGACAATTTCTGTGACACACTATGACACTTTCTGACATACGGTGACATTTTCTGAGACACTGTGAGTCTCTCTGAGACACACTGTGACAGTTTTTGTCTCTCTCTGATTCACTGAGACACACTGTGATACTCTCTGACCCGTTCTGACACTCTCTGAGACACACTGTAACACTCTCTCACAGACTGTGACACTCTCTGAACCAAACGCTGACACTCTCTGACACTCTCTGAGACACACTGTGACAGTCTCTGACACACTGTGACACACTGTGACACTCTCCGAGACACAATCTGACACTCTCTGACTCTGTCTGAAACTCTCAGACATACTGTGACACTCTCTGACTCTCGCTGACACTCTTTCAGACACACCATGACACTTTCTGACTCTCTCTGACTCTCTGAGACACACTGTGACACTCACTGAGACAAACTGACACTTTCTGACCCGCTCTGACACTCACTAAAACACACTGTGACAATCTCGAACACTCTCCCACACACTGTGACACTCTCTGAGACAGACTGTGACACTTTCAGAATCTCCCTGACTCTCTGAGACACACTGTGACACTGACTGAGACACACTTGACACACTCTGACATTCTTTGAAACACACTGTGACACTCACTGACTCTCTCTGACACTCTGTGACTCACTCTGACACTCTCTGAGACGCACTGTGACACAGTCTGACTTTCTATGACACTCTCTGAGACACAGTATGACTCACTGTGACACTTCCTGTCTCTCTCTGACACACGCTGATATACAATGCAACATTCTCTGAGAGGGAGTGACCCTTTCTGAGCCAAATGCTGACACTCCCTGCACTCTCTGAGACACAGAATGACATACTGTGACACTTCCTGACTCTCTCTGACACACTCCGAAATACAATGTAACATTCTCTGACAGACTGTCATAATGTGACACTCTCTGAGACAAATTGTGACTCTTTCTGACTCTCTGAGGCAAACAATCATCCCCTCTTAGACACACTGCGATACACTGTCACACGTTCTGACACTCTCTGAGGCAGACTGTGACACTCTCTGACAGACTGTGTCACACTGAGACACTCTCAAAAACAGATTATGAGACTTTCTGACTCTCTCTGACTCTCTGAGACACACTGTGACACTCACTGAGACAAACTGACACTTTCTGACCCGCTCTGACACTCACTGAAAGACACTGTGACAATCTCGAACACTCTCCCACACACTGTGACACTCTCTGACACTCTGAGACACACTGAGATACAGTCTGACTTTCCATGACACTATCTGAGACACGGTATGACACACTGTGACACTTCCTGACTCTCTCTGACACACTCTGAAATACAACGTAACATTCTCTGACAGAGAGTGACACTCTCTGAGCCAAATGCTGACACTCTCTGACACTCTCTGAGACACACTATGACAGACTGTGACACTTTATGATTCTCTGACACACTCTGAAATTCAATGTAACATTCTCTGACGGACAGTCACAATATGACACTCTCTGAGACAAATTGTGATACTCTCTGACTCTCTCTGACACTCTTTCAGACACACCATGACACTCTCTGACTTTCTCTGACACTTTGAGACGCACTGTGACACTCTGACCCTATCTGACACTCTCTGAGACACACTATAACACTCTCTGACCTTATCTGAGACACACTGTGACACTCGCTGACAGATTGTGACACTTTCTGACTCTCCCCGAATCTCTGAGACACACTGTGACATCTCTGACTCTCTCTGACACTCTCTGTGGCACTCTGTGACACATGCTGAAATATACTGTGACACTCGCTGACTCTCTCTGAAACTCTCTGTGACACTCTCTGATACATGCTGAGTCACACTGGAACAGTCTCTGGCACTTTCTCAAACACACTGCGACACTATCTGGCACTTTCTCAAACACACTGTGACACTCTCGGCTCATACCTGGCTCTCTCTGAGACAGATTGTGACACTTTCGGATTCTCTCTGACTCTCTGAAACACACTGTGACATTCCCTGTCACTCTCTGAGACACACTGTGACACTCACTAACTCTCTCTAACACCTCTGACTCTCTCTGATACTCTCTGTGACACACGGTGACACTCTCTGACACTCTCTGAGACACACTGAGAAACAGTCTGACTTTCTATGACACTCTCTGAGACACAGCATGACACACTGTGACACTTCCTGACTCTCTCTGACACACTCTGAAATACAACGTAACATTCTCTGACAGAGAGTGACACTCTGAGCCAAATGCTGACACTCTCTGACACTTTCTGAGACACAGTATGACACACTGTGACACTTTCTGACTCTCTCTGACACACTCTGAAATTCAATGTAACATTCCCTGACAGACTGTCACAATATGACACTCTCTGAGACAAATTGTGACACTCTCTGACTCTCTCTGACTCTCTGAGACACACTGTCATCCTCTCTTAGACACACTGTGACACACTGTGATACTCTCTGTCACTCTCTGAGACACACTGAGATACCGTCTGACTTTCTATGACACTCTCTGAGACACAGCATGACAACACTGTGACACTTCCTGACTCTCTCTGACACACTCTGAAATACAACGTAACATTCTCTGACAGAGAGTGACACTCTCTGAACCAAATGCTGACACTCTCTGACACTCTCTGAGACACAGTATGACACACTGTGACACTTTCTGACTCTCTCTGACACACTCTGAAATTCAATGTAACATTCTCTGACAGACCGTCACAATATGACACTCTCTGAGACAAATTGTGACACTCTCTGACTCTCTCTGACTCTCTGAGACACACTGTCATCCTCTCTTAGACACACCGTGACACACTGTGACACTCCCTGACACTCTCTGAGGTACACTGTGACACTCTCTGACACTCTCCAATCCACTGTGACACTCTCTGGGGCACACTGTGACACTCTCTGACACTCTCTGTGGCATACTGTGACACTTTCTAGCACATCTGAAACATTCTGTGACACTCTCTGACAGACAGTGAAACACTGTGACACTCTCTGACAGACGGTGACACACTGTGACACTATGTGACTCTCTCTGGCACTCTGAGACACACTGTGACACTCTCTGACTCTCTCTGAAACACACTGTTACACTCTCTGAGAGACTGTGACACACTACCGCTCCCTGAGAAACACTGTGACACTCTCTGACTCTCTCTGAGACACACTGTGACACACACTGACTCTCTCTGACACTCTCTGAGGCTCTGTACGACAAACTGTGACACTCTCTAAGGCACACTGTGAAACTCTCTGACTCTCTCTGACACTCTCTCAGACACACTGTAACACTCTCTGACTCTCTCTGTCACTCTCTGAGATACACTGTGTCACGCTCTGACAAACTGTGACAATTTCTGTGACACACTATGACACTTTCTGACATACGGTGACATTTTCTGAGACACTGTGAGTCTCTCTGAGACACACTGTGACAGTTTTTGTCTCTCTCTGATTCACTGAGACACACTGTGATACTCTCTGACCCGTTCTGACACTCTCTGAGACACACTGTAACACTCTCTCACAGACTGTGACACTCTCTGAACCAAACGCTGACACTCTCTGACACTCTCTGAGACACACTGTGACAGTCTCTGACACACTGTGACACACTGTGACACTCTCCGAGACACAATCTGACACTCTCTGACTCTGTCTGAAACTCTCAGACATACTGTGACACTCTCTGACTCTCGCTGACACTCTTTCAGACACACCATGACACTTTCTGACTCTCTCTGACTCTCTGAGACACACTGTGACACTCACTGAGACAAACTGACACTTTCTGACCCGCTCTGACACTCACTAAAACACACTGTGACAATCTCGAACACTCTCCCACACACTGTGACACTCTCTGAGACAGACTGTGACACTTTCAGAATCTCCCTGACTCTCTGAGACACACTGTGACACTGACTGAGACACACTTGACACACTCTGACATTCTTTGAAACACACTGTGACACTCACTGACTCTCTCTGACACTCTGTGACTCACTCTGACACTCTCTGAGACGCACTGTGACACAGTCTGACTTTCTATGACACTCTCTGAGACACAGTATGACTCACTGTGACACTTCCTGTCTCTCTCTGACACACGCTGATATACAATGCAACATTCTCTGAGAGGGAGTGACCCTTTCTGAGCCAAATGCTGACACTCCCTGCACTCTCTGAGACACAGAATGACATACTGTGACACTTCCTGACTCTCTCTGACACACTCCGAAATACAATGTAACATTCTCTGACAGACTGTCATAATGTGACACTCTCTGAGACAAATTGTGACTCTTTCTGACTCTCTGAGGCAAACAATCATCCCCTCTTAGACACACTGCGATACACTGTCACACGTTCTGACACTCTCTGAGGCAGACTGTGACACTCTCTGACAGACTGTGTCACACTGAGACACTCTCAAAAACAGATTATGAGACTTTCTGACTCTCTCTGACTCTCTGAGACACACTGTGACACTCACTGAGACAAACTGACACTTTCTGACCCGCTCTGACACTCACTGAAAGACACTGTGACAATCTCGAACACTCTCCCACACACTGTGACACTCTCTGACACTCTGAGACACACTGAGATACAGTCTGACTTTCCATGACACTATCTGAGACACGGTATGACACACTGTGACACTTCCTGACTCTCTCTGACACACTCTGAAATACAACGTAACATTCTCTGACAGAGAGTGACACTCTCTGAGCCAAATGCTGACACTCTCTGACACTCTCTGAGACACACTATGACAGACTGTGACACTTTATGATTCTCTGACACACTCTGAAATTCAATGTAACATTCTCTGACGGACAGTCACAATATGACACTCTCTGAGACAAATTGTGATACTCTCTGACTCTCTCTGACACTCTTTCAGACACACCATGACACTCTCTGACTTTCTCTGACACTTTGAGACGCACTGTGACACTCTGACCCTATCTGACACTCTCTGAGACACACTATAACACTCTCTGACCTTATCTGAGACACACTGTGACACTCGCTGACAGATTGTGACACTTTCTGACTCTCCCCGAATCTCTGAGACACACTGTGACATCTCTGACTCTCTCTGACACTCTCTGTGGCACTCTGTGACACATGCTGAAATATACTGTGACACTCGCTGACTCTCTCTGAAACTCTCTGTGACACTCTCTGATACATGCTGAGTCACACTGGAACAGTCTCTGGCACTTTCTCAAACACACTGCGACACTATCTGGCACTTTCTCAAACACACTGTGACACTCTCGGCTCATACCTGGCTCTCTCTGAGACAGATTGTGACACTTTCGGATTCTCTCTGACTCTCTGAAACACACTGTGACATTCCCTGTCACTCTCTGAGACACACTGTGACACTCACTAACTCTCTCTAACACCTCTGACTCTCTCTGATACTCTCTGTGACACACGGTGACACTCTCTGACACTCTCTGAGACACACTGAGAAACAGTCTGACTTTCTATGACACTCTCTGAGACACAGCATGACACACTGTGACACTTCCTGACTCTCTCTGACACACTCTGAAATACAACGTAACATTCTCTGACAGAGAGTGACACTCTGAGCCAAATGCTGACACTCTCTGACACTTTCTGAGACACAGTATGACACACTGTGACACTTTCTGACTCTCTCTGACACACTCTGAAATTCAATGTAACATTCCCTGACAGACTGTCACAATATGACACTCTCTGAGACAAATTGTGACACTCTCTGACTCTCTCTGACTCTCTGAGACACACTGTCATCCTCTCTTAGACACACTGTGACACACTGTGATACTCTCTGTCACTCTCTGAGACACACTGAGATACCGTCTGACTTTCTATGACACTCTCTGAGACACAGCATGACAACACTGTGACACTTCCTGACTCTCTCTGACACACTCTGAAATACAACGTAACATTCTCTGACAGAGAGTGACACTCTCTGAACCAAATGCTGACACTCTCTGACACTCTCTGAGACACAGTATGACACACTGTGACACTTTCTGACTCTCTCTGACACACTCTGAAATTCAATGTAACATTCTCTGACAGACCGTCACAATATGACACTCTCTGAGACAAATTGTGACACTCTCTGACTCTCTCTGACTCTCTGAGACACACTGTCATCCTCTCTTAGACACACCGTGACACACTGTGACACTCCCTGACACTCTCTGAGGTACACTGTGACACTCTCTGACACTCTCCAATCCACTGTGACACTCTCTGGGGCACACTGTGACACTCTCTGACACTCTCTGTGGCATACTGTGACACTTTCTAGCACATCTGAAACATTCTGTGACACTCTCTGACAGACAGTGAAACACTGTGACACTCTCTGACAGACGGTGACACACTGTGACACTATGTGACTCTCTCTGGCACTCTGAGACACACTGTGACACTCTCTGACTCTCTCTGAAACACACTGTTACACTCTCTGAGAGACTGTGACACACTACCGCTCCCTGAGAAACACTGTGACACTCTCTGACTCTCTCTGAGACACACTGTGACACACACTGACTCTCTCTGACACTCTCTGAGGCTCTGTACGACAAACTGTGACACTCTCTAAGGCACACTGTGAAACTCTCTGACTCTCTCTGACACTCTCTCAGACACACTGTAACACTCTCTGACTCTCTCTGTCACTCTCTGAGATACACTGTGTCACGCTCTGACAAACTGTGACAATTTCTGTGACACACTATGACACTTTCTGACATACGGTGACATTTTCTGAGACACTGTGAGTCTCTCTGAGACACACTGTGACAGTTTTTGTCTCTCTCTGATTCACTGAGACACACTGTGATACTCTCTGACCCGTTCTGACACTCTCTGAGACACACTGTAACACTCTCTCACAGACTGTGACACTCTCTGAACCAAACGCTGACACTCTCTGACACTCTCTGAGACACACTGTGACAGTCTCTGACACACTGTGACACACTGTGACACTCTCCGAGACACAATCTGACACTCTCTGACTCTGTCTGAAACTCTCAGACATACTGTGACACTCTCTGACTCTCGCTGACACTCTTTCAGACACACCATGACACTTTCTGACTCTCTCTGACTCTCTGAGACACACTGTGACACTCACTGAGACAAACTGACACTTTCTGACCCGCTCTGACACTCACTAAAACACACTGTGACAATCTCGAACACTCTCCCACACACTGTGACACTCTCTGAGACAGACTGTGACACTTTCAGAATCTCCCTGACTCTCTGAGACACACTGTGACACTGACTGAGACACACTTGACACACTCTGACATTCTTTGAAACACACTGTGACACTCACTGACTCTCTCTGACACTCTGTGACTCACTCTGACACTCTCTGAGACGCACTGTGACACAGTCTGACTTTCTATGACACTCTCTGAGACACAGTATGACTCACTGTGACACTTCCTGTCTCTCTCTGACACACGCTGATATACAATGCAACATTCTCTGAGAGGGAGTGACCCTTTCTGAGCCAAATGCTGACACTCCCTGCACTCTCTGAGACACAGAATGACATACTGTGACACTTCCTGACTCTCTCTGACACACTCCGAAATACAATGTAACATTCTCTGACAGACTGTCATAATGTGACACTCTCTGAGACAAATTGTGACTCTTTCTGACTCTCTGAGGCAAACAATCATCCCCTCTTAGACACACTGCGATACACTGTCACACGTTCTGACACTCTCTGAGGCAGACTGTGACACTCTCTGACAGACTGTGTCACACTGAGACACTCTCAAAAACAGATTATGAGACTTTCTGACTCTCTCTGACTCTCTGAGACACACTGTGACACTCACTGAGACAAACTGACACTTTCTGACCCGCTCTGACACTCACTGAAAGACACTGTGACAATCTCGAACACTCTCCCACACACTGTGACACTCTCTGACACTCTGAGACACACTGAGATACAGTCTGACTTTCCATGACACTATCTGAGACACGGTATGACACACTGTGACACTTCCTGACTCTCTCTGACACACTCTGAAATACAACGTAACATTCTCTGACAGAGAGTGACACTCTCTGAGCCAAATGCTGACACTCTCTGACACTCTCTGAGACACACTATGACAGACTGTGACACTTTATGATTCTCTGACACACTCTGAAATTCAATGTAACATTCTCTGACGGACAGTCACAATATGACACTCTCTGAGACAAATTGTGATACTCTCTGACTCTCTCTGACACTCTTTCAGACACACCATGACACTCTCTGACTTTCTCTGACACTTTGAGACGCACTGTGACACTCTGACCCTATCTGACACTCTCTGAGACACACTATAACACTCTCTGACCTTATCTGAGACACACTGTGACACTCGCTGACAGATTGTGACACTTTCTGACTCTCCCCGAATCTCTGAGACACACTGTGACATCTCTGACTCTCTCTGACACTCTCTGTGGCACTCTGTGACACATGCTGAAATATACTGTGACACTCGCTGACTCTCTCTGAAACTCTCTGTGACACTCTCTGATACATGCTGAGTCACACTGGAACAGTCTCTGGCACTTTCTCAAACACACTGCGACACTATCTGGCACTTTCTCAAACACACTGTGACACTCTCGGCTCATACCTGGCTCTCTCTGAGACAGATTGTGACACTTTCGGATTCTCTCTGACTCTCTGAAACACACTGTGACATTCCCTGTCACTCTCTGAGACACACTGTGACACTCACTAACTCTCTCTAACACCTCTGACTCTCTCTGATACTCTCTGTGACACACGGTGACACTCTCTGACACTCTCTGAGACACACTGAGAAACAGTCTGACTTTCTATGACACTCTCTGAGACACAGCATGACACACTGTGACACTTCCTGACTCTCTCTGACACACTCTGAAATACAACGTAACATTCTCTGACAGAGAGTGACACTCTGAGCCAAATGCTGACACTCTCTGACACTTTCTGAGACACAGTATGACACACTGTGACACTTTCTGACTCTCTCTGACACACTCTGAAATTCAATGTAACATTCCCTGACAGACTGTCACAATATGACACTCTCTGAGACAAATTGTGACACTCTCTGACTCTCTCTGACTCTCTGAGACACACTGTCATCCTCTCTTAGACACACTGTGACACACTGTGATACTCTCTGTCACTCTCTGAGACACACTGAGATACCGTCTGACTTTCTATGACACTCTCTGAGACACAGCATGACAACACTGTGACACTTCCTGACTCTCTCTGACACACTCTGAAATACAACGTAACATTCTCTGACAGAGAGTGACACTCTCTGAACCAAATGCTGACACTCTCTGACACTCTCTGAGACACAGTATGACACACTGTGACACTTTCTGACTCTCTCTGACACACTCTGAAATTCAATGTAACATTCTCTGACAGACCGTCACAATATGACACTCTCTGAGACAAATTGTGACACTCTCTGACTCTCTCTGACTCTCTGAGACACACTGTCATCCTCTCTTAGACACACCGTGACACACTGTGACACTCCCTGACACTCTCTGAGGTACACTGTGACACTCTCTGACACTCTCCAATCCACTGTGACACTCTCTGGGGCACACTGTGACACTCTCTGACACTCTCTGTGGCATACTGTGACACTTTCTAGCACATCTGAAACATTCTGTGACACTCTCTGACAGACAGTGAAACACTGTGACACTCTCTGACAGACGGTGACACACTGTGACACTATGTGACTCTCTCTGGCACTCTGAGACACACTGTGACACTCTCTGACTCTCTCTGAAACACACTGTTACACTCTCTGAGAGACTGTGACACACTACCGCTCCCTGAGAAACACTGTGACACTCTCTGACTCTCTCTGAGACACACTGTGACACACACTGACTCTCTCTGACACTCTCTGAGGCTCTGTACGACAAACTGTGACACTCTCTAAGGCACACTGTGAAACTCTCTGACTCTCTCTGACACTCTCTCAGACACACTGTAACACTCTCTGACTCTCTCTGTCACTCTCTGAGATACACTGTGTCACGCTCTGACAAACTGTGACAATTTCTGTGACACACTATGACACTTTCTGACATACGGTGACATTTTCTGAGACACTGTGAGTCTCTCTGAGACACACTGTGACAGTTTTTGTCTCTCTCTGATTCACTGAGACACACTGTGATACTCTCTGACCCGTTCTGACACTCTCTGAGACACACTGTAACACTCTCTCACAGACTGTGACACTCTCTGAACCAAACGCTGACACTCTCTGACACTCTCTGAGACACACTGTGACAGTCTCTGACACACTGTGACACACTGTGACACTCTCCGAGACACAATCTGACACTCTCTGACTCTGTCTGAAACTCTCAGACATACTGTGACACTCTCTGACTCTCGCTGACACTCTTTCAGACACACCATGACACTTTCTGACTCTCTCTGACTCTCTGAGACACACTGTGACACTCACTGAGACAAACTGACACTTTCTGACCCGCTCTGACACTCACTAAAACACACTGTGACAATCTCGAACACTCTCCCACACACTGTGACACTCTCTGAGACAGACTGTGACACTTTCAGAATCTCCCTGACTCTCTGAGACACACTGTGACACTGACTGAGACACACTTGACACACTCTGACATTCTTTGAAACACACTGTGACACTCACTGACTCTCTCTGACACTCTGTGACTCACTCTGACACTCTCTGAGACGCACTGTGACACAGTCTGACTTTCTATGACACTCTCTGAGACACAGTATGACTCACTGTGACACTTCCTGTCTCTCTCTGACACACGCTGATATACAATGCAACATTCTCTGAGAGGGAGTGACCCTTTCTGAGCCAAATGCTGACACTCCCTGCACTCTCTGAGACACAGCATGACATACTGTGACACTTCCTGACTCTCTCTGACACACTCCGAAATACAATGTAACATTCTCTGACAGACTGTCATAATGTGACACTCTCTGAGACAAATTGTGACTCTTTCTGACTCTCTGAGGCAAACAATCATCCCCTCTTAGACACACTGCGACACACTGTCACACGTTCTGACACTCTCTGAGGCAGACTGTGACACTCTCTGACAGACTGTGTCACACTGAGACACTCTCAAAAACAGATTATGAGACTTTCTGACTCTCTCTGACTCTCTGAGACACACTGTGACACTCACTGAGACAAACTGACACTTTCTGACCCGCTCTGACACTCACTGAAAGACACTGTGACAATCTCGAACACTCTCCCACACACTGTGACACTCTCTGACACTCTGAGACACACTGAGATACAGTCTGACTTTCCATGACACTATCTGAGACACGGTATGACACACTGTGACACTTCCTGACTCTCTCTGACACACTCTGAAATACAACGTAACATTCTCTGACAGAGAGTGACACTCTCTGAGCCAAATGCTGACACTCTCTGACACTCTCTGAGACACACTATGACAGACTGTGACACTTTATGATTCTCTGACACACTCTGAAATTCAATGTAACATTCTCTGACGGACAGTCACAATATGACACTCTCTGAGACAAATTGTGATACTCTCTGACTCTCTCTGACACTCTTTCAGACACACCATGACACTCTCTGACTTTCTCTGACACTTTGAGACGCACTGTGACACTCTGATCCTATCTGACACTCTCTGAGACACACTATAACACTCACTGACCTTATCTGAGACACACTGTGACACTCGCTGACAGATTGTGACACTTTCTGACTCTCCCCGAATCTCTGAGACACACTGTGACATCTCTGACTCTCTCTGACACTCTCTGTGGCACTCTGTGACACATGCTGAAATATACTGTGACACTCTCTGACTCTCTCTGAAACTCTCTGTGACACTCTCTGATACATGCTGAGTCACACTGGAACAGTCTCTGGCACTTTCTCAAACACACTGCGACACTATCTGGCACTTTCTCAAACACACTGTGACACTCTCGGCTCATATCTGGCACTCTCTGAGACAGATTGTGACACTTTCGGATTCTCTCTGACTCTCTGAAACACACTGTGACATTCCCTGTCACTCTCTGAGACACACTGTGACACTCACTGACTCTCTCTAACACCTCTGACTCTCTCTGACACTCTCTGTGACACACTGTGACACTCTTTGACACTCTCTGAGACACACTGAGAAACAGTCTGACTTTCTATGACACTCTCTGAGACACAGCATGACACACTGTGACACTTCCTGACTCTCTCTGACTCTCTGAGACACACTGTCATCCTCTCTTAGACACACTGTGACACACTGTGATACTCTCTGTCACTCTCTGAGACACACTGAGATACCGTCTGACTTTCTATGACACTCTCTGAGACACAGCATGACAACACTGTGACACTTCCTGACTCTCTCTGACACACTCTGAAATACAACGTAACATTCTCTGACAGAGAGTGACACTCTCTGAACCAAATGCTGACACTCTCTGACACTCTCTGAGACACAGTATGACACACTGTGACACTTTCTGACTCTCTCTGACACACTCCGAAATTCAATGTAACATTCTCTGACAGACCGTCACAATATGACACTCTCTGAGACAAATTGTGACACTCTCTGACTCTCTCTGACTCTCTGAGACACACTGTCATCCTCTCTTAGACACACCGTGACACACTGTGACACTCCCTGACACTCTCTGAGGTACACTGTGACACTCTCTGACACTCTCGAACCCACTGTGACACTCACTGGGGCACACTGTGACACTCTCTGACACTCTCTGTGGCATACTGTGACACTTTCTAGCACATCTGAAACATTCTGTGACACTCTCTGACAGACAGTGAAACACTGTGACACTCTCTGACAGACGGTGACACACTGTGACACTATGTGACTCTCTCTGGCACTCTGAGACACACTGTGACACTCTCTGACTCTCTCTGAAACACACTGTTACACTCTCTGAGAGACTGTGACACACTACCGCTCCCTGAGAAACACTGTGACACTCTCTGACTCTCTCTGAGACACACTGTGACACACACTGACTCTCTCTGACACTCTCTGAGGCTCTGTACGACAAACTGTGACACTCTCTAAGGCACACTGTGAAACTCTCTGACTCTGACACTCTCTCAGACACACTGTAACACTCTCTGACTCTCTCTGTCACTCTCTGAGATACACTGTGTCACGCTCTGACAAACTGTGACAATTTCTGTGACACACTATGACACTCTCTGAACGACTGTGACACTTTCTGACATACGGTGACATTTTCTGAGACACTGTGAGTCTCTCTGAGACACACTGTGACAGTTTTTGTCTCTCTCTGATTCACTGAGACACACTGTGATACTCTCTGACCCGTTCTGACACTCTCTGAGACACACTGTAACACTCTCTCACAGACTGTGACACTCTCTGAACCAAACGCTGACACTCTCTGACACTCTCTGAGACACACTATGACACTCTCTGACACACTGTGACACTCTCCGAGACACAATCTGACACTCTCTGACTCTGTCTGAAACTCTCAGACATACTGTGACACTCTGTGACTCTCGCTGACACTCTTTCAGACACACCATGACACTTTCTGACTCTCTCTGACTCTCTGTGACACACTGTGACACTCACTGAGACAAAGTGACACTTTCTGACCCGCTCTGACACTCACTGAAACACACTGTGACAATCTCGAACACTCTCCCACACACTGTGACACTCTCTGAGACAGACTGTGACACTCTCTGACTCTGTCTGAAACTCTCAGACATACTGTGACACTCTGTGACTCTCGCTGACACTCTTTCAGACACACCATGACACTTTCTGACTCTCTCTGACTCTCTGTGACACACTGTGACACTCACTGAGACAAAGTGACACTTTCTGACCCGCTCTGACACTCACTGAAACACACTGTGACAATCTCGAACACTCTCCCACACACTGTGACACTCTCTGAGACAGACTGTGACACTTTCAGACTCTCCCTGACTCTCTGAGACACACTGTGACACTGACTGAGACACACTGTGACACACTCTGACATTCTTTGAAACACACTGTGACACTCACTGACTCTCTCTGACACTCTGTGACTCACTCTGACACTCTCTGAGACGCACTGTGACACAGTCTGACTTTCTATGACACTCTCTGAGACATAGTATGACTCACTGTGACACTTCCTGTCTCTCTCTGACACACGCTGAAATACAATGTAACATTCTCTGACAGGGAGTGACCCTCTCTGAGCCAAATGCTGACACTCCCTGCACTCTCTGAGACACAGCATGACATACTGTGACACTTCCTGACTCTCTCTGACACACTCCGAAATACAATGTAACATTCTCTGACAGACTGTCATAATGTGACACTCTCTGAGACAAATTGTGACTCTTTCTGACTCTCTGAGGCACACTATCATCCTCTCTTAGACAAACTGCGACACACTGTCACACGCTCTGACACTCTCTGAGGCAGACTGTGACACTCTCTGACAGACTGTGTCACACTGAGACACTCTCAAAAACAGATTATGACACTTTCTGACTCTCTCTGACTCTCTGAGACACACTGTGACACTCACTGAGACAAACTGACACTTTCTGACATCTCTGACACTCACTGAAACACACTGTGACAATCTCGAACACTCTCCCACACACTGTGACACTCTCTGACACTCTGAGACACACTGAGATACAGTCTGACTTTCTATGACACTCTCTGAGACACAGTATGACACACTGTGACACTTTATGACTCTCTTGACACACTCTGAAATTCAATGTAACATTCTCTGACGGACAGTCACAATATGACACTCTCTGACACAAATTGTGATACTCTCTGACTCTCTCTGACACTCTTTCAGACACACCATGACACTCTCTGACTTTCTCTGACACTTTGAGACACACTGTGACACTCTCTGACCCTATCTGACACTCTCTGAGACACACTGTGACACTCTATGACACTCTCTGAAACACACTGTGACACTCACTGACTCTCTCTGACACACTCCGAAATACAATGTAACATTCTCTGACAGACTGTCACAATGTGACACTCTCTGAGACAAATTGTGACTCTTTCTGACTCTCTGAGGCACTCTGTCATCCTCTCTTAGACACATTGCGACACACTGTCACACGCTCTGACACTCTCTGAGGCAGACTGTGACACTCTCTGACAGACTGTGTCACACTGAGACACTCTCAAAGACAGATTATGACACTTTCTGACTCTCTCTCTCTCTGAGACACACTGGGACACTTTTTGTCTCTCTCTGATTCACTGAGACACATTGTCACACTCTCTGACTCGCTCTGACACTCTCTGAGACACACTGTAACACTCTCTCACAGACTGTGACACTCTCTGAACCAAATGCTGACACTGTCTGACACTCTCTGAGACACACTATGACACTCTCTGACACACTGTGACACTCTCCTAGACACCCTATGACACTCTCTGACACACTGTGACACTCTCTGAGACACAATCTGACACTCTCTGACTCTGTCTGAAACTCTCAGACACACTGTGGCACTCTCTGACTCTCACTGACACACCATGACACTTTCTGACTTTCTCTGACACTTTGAGATGAACTGTGACACTCTCTGACACTAAATGACACTCTCTGAGACACTGTGTGACACTCTCTGACACTCTCTGAGACACACTGTGACACGCTCTGACATTCTCTGAAACACACTGTGACATTCCCTGACTCTCTCTGAGACACACTGTGACACTCACTGACTCTCTCTGACACTCTGTGACTCACTCTGACACTCTCTGAGACGCACTGTGACACAGTCTGACTTTCTATGACACTCTCTGAGACACAGTATGACTCACTGTGACACTTCCTGTCTCTCTCTGACACACGCTGAAATACAATGTAACATTCTCTGAGAGGGAGTGATCCTCTCTGAGCCAAATGCTGACACTCTCTGCACTCTCTGAGACACAGCATGCCATACTGTGACACTTCCTGACTCTCTCTGACACACTCCGAAATACAATGTAACATTCTCTGACAGACTGTCACAATGTGACACTCTCTGAGACAATTTGTGACTCTTTCTGACTCTCTGAGGCACTCTGTCATCCTCTCTTAGACACATTGCGACACACTGTCACATGCTCTGACACTCTCTGAGGCAGACTGTGACACTCTCTGACAGACTGTGTCACACTGAGACACTCTCAAAGACAGATTATGACACTTTCTGACTCTCTCTCTCTCTGAGACACACTGGGACACTTTTTGTCTCTCTCTGATTCACTGAGACACACTGTCACACTCTCTGACTCGCTCTGACACTCTCTGAGACACACTGTAACACTCTCTCACAGACTGTGACACTCTCTGAACCAAATGCTGACACTGTCTGACACTCTCTGAGACACACTATGACACTCTCTGACACACTGTGACACTCTCTGAGACACCCTATGACACTCTCTGACACACTGTGACACTCTCTGAGACACAATCTGACACTCTCTGACTCTGTCTGAAACTCTCAGACACACTGTGGCACTCTCTGACTCTCACTGACACACCATGACACTTTCTGACTTTCTCTGACACTTTGAGATGAACTGTGACACTCTCTGACACTAAATGACACTCTCTGAGACATTGTGTGACACTCTCTGACACTCTCTGAGACACACTGTGACACGCTATGACATTCTCTGAAACACACTGTGACATTCCCTGACTCTCTCTGAGACACACTGTGACACTCACTGACTCTCTCTGACACTCTGTGACTCACTCTGACACTCTCTGAGACGCACTGTGACACAGTCTGACTTTCTATGACACTCTCTGAGACACAGTATGACTCACTGTGACACTTCCTGTCTCTCTCTGACACACGCTGAAATACAATGTAACATTCTCTGACAGGGAGTGTCCCTCTCTGAGCCAAATGCTGACACTCTCTGCACTCTCTGAGACACAGCATGGCATACTGTGACACTTCCTGACTCTCTCTGACACACTCCGAAATACAATGTAACATTCTCTGACAGACTGTCACAATGTGACACTCTCTGAGACAAATTGTGACTCTTTCTGACTCTCTGAGGCACTCTGTCATCCTCTATTAAACACATTGCGACACACTGTCACACGCTCTGACACTCTCTGAGGCAGACTGTGACACTCTCTGACAGACTGTGTCACACTGAGACACTCTCAAAGACAGATTATGACACTTTCTGACTCTCTCTCTCTCTGAGACACACTGGGACACTCACTGAGACACACTGTGACACTCACTGACACTCTCCAGCACACTGTGACACACTCTGAGACACACTGTGGCACTCTCTGACACTCTCCAACCCACTGTGACACTCTCTGAGACAGACTGTGACACTCTCTGACACTCTCTGTGGCATACTGTGACACTTTCTAGCACATCTGAAACACTCTGTGACACTCCCTGACAGACGGTGACACACTGTGACACTCTCTGACAGATTATGACACTTTCTGACACTCTCTCTCTCTCTGACTCTCTGAGACACACTGTGACACTCACTGTGACACTCACTGAGACACACTGTGACACTCTCTGACGCGCTCAGAGGCGCTCTGTGACACTCTCTGACAGACTGTGAGAGACTGAAACACTCTCTGATAGATTGTGGCATGCTGTGACACTCTCTGAGACACACTGTGACACACTCTGACACTCTCTGACCCACTGTGACACTATCTGACACTCTCTGAGACACACTGTGACACTCTGACAGACTGTGACACACTGTGACACACTCTGACACTCGCTGAGACATACTGGGCCACTCTCTGACTCCCTCTGACAATTTGAGACGCACTGTGACACTCTCTGATCCTATCTGACACTCTCTGAGACACATTGTGACACTCTCTGACAGACTGTGACACACTGTGACACTCTCAAAGACAGACTGTGACACTTTCTGACTCCGTCTGACTCACTCTGAAATATACTGTAACCTTCTCTGACAGATTGTGACCCACTATGACACTCCCTGAGACAGACTGTGACACACTCTGAGACACACTGTGATACAGTCTGACTATCTCTGACACTCTCTGAGGCACAGTAGGACACACTATGACACGCTTTGACTCAAAATGACACTCTCTGAGACACACTGTGACACTCTCTGAGAGACTGTGACACTCTCTGACTCTCTCTGAAACACTATACGCTCTCTGACAGATTGTGACTCAGTGTGAAACACTCTGACACTCTCTGAAACACACTGTGCTACTTTCTGACTCTCTGTGACACACTATGACACTCTCCGAGACACACTATGACACTCTCCGAGACTCACTGTGACACGCTTTGACACTCTCTGAAACACACTGTGACATCTCTGACTATCACTGAAACTCTCTGTGGCACTCTGTGACACACGTTGAAATACACTGTGACACTCTCTGATTCTCTCTGAAACGCTCTGTGACACTCTCTGACACATGCTGAGACACACTGGAACACACTCTGGCACTTTCTCAAACACACTGCGACACTCTCTGGCAATTTCTCAAACATACTGTGACACTCTCTGCTCGTATCTGACTCTCTCTGAGACAGATTGTGACACTTTCTGATTCTCTCTGACTCTCTGAGACACACTGTGACACTCTCTGATTCTCTGAGACACACTGTGACACTCTGACAGACGTGATACACTGAAACACTCTCTGAGAGACTGTGACACTCTCTGAGACAAGCTCTGACACACTCTGACATTCTCAGAAACACACTGTGACATTCCCTGACTCTCTCTGAGACACACTGTGACACTTACTGACTCTCTCTGAAATTCTCTGTGGCACACTGTGACACACGCTGAGGTACACTGTGACACTCTCTGACTCTCTCTGACACTCTCTGTGACACTTACTGACACACGCTGAGACGCACTGTGACACTCTCTCGCACTTTCTCAAACACACTGTGACACTCTCTGCTCGTATCTGACTCTCTCTGAGACAGGTTGTGACACTTTCTGATTCTCTGACTCTCTAAGGCACACTGTGACCCTCTCTGACTCGCTGAGACACACTGTGACTCTCTTTGACTCTCTCTGAGAGACTGTGACACTCTCTGACAGACTGTGACACTCTCTGAGACACACTGCGATACACTCTGACATTCTCTGAAACATACTGTGACATTCCCTGACTCTCTCTGAGACGCACAGTGACACTCACTGACTCTCTCTAACACTCTGACTCTCTCTGAGACACACTGTGACACTCTCTGACACTCTCGGAAACACACTGTGATACAGTCTGACTTTCTATGACACTCTCTCAGACACAGTATGACACACTGTGACACTTCCTGACTCTCTCTGACACACTCTGAAATACAATGTAATATTCTCTGACAGAGAGTGACACTCTCTGAGCCAAATGCTGACACTCTCTGAGACACAGTATGACACACTGTGACTCTTTCTGTCTCTCTCTGACACACTCTGAAATTCAATGTAACATTCTCTGACAGACTGTCACAATGTGACACTCTCTGAGACAAATTGTGACTCTTTCTGACTCTCTCTGACTCTCTGACACACACTGTCATCCTCTCTTAGACACACTGTGACACACTGTGACACTCTCTGACACACACTGTGACTCTCTCTGACACTCTCCAACCCACTGTGACACTCTCTGGGACACACTGTGACATTCTCTGACACTCTGTGGCATACTGTGACACTTTCTAGGACATCTGAAACACTCTGTGACACTCTGTGTGGGCGGCACGGTGGCACAGTGGTTAGTACTGCTGCCTCACAGCGCCAGAGAGCCGGGTTCAATTCCCGACTCATGCGACTCACTGTGTGGAGTTTGCACATTCTCCCCGTGTCTGCGTGGGTTTCCTCCGGGTGGTCCGATTTTCTCCCACAGTCCAAAGATGTGCAAGTCAGGTTAATTGGCCATGCTAAATTGCCCATAGTGTTAGGGAAGGGGTCAATGTAGAGGAATGGGTGGGTTGCGCTTCAACGGGTCGGTGTGGACTTGTTGGGCCAAAAGGCCTGTTTCCACACTGTAAGTAATCTAATCAAATCTAAAAAAAGCACTCTGACAGACTGTGACACTCTCTGACAGACGGTGACACACTGTGACACTCTCTGAGACAGACTGTGACACTTCCTGACTCTCCCTGACTCTCTGAGGCACACTGTGACACTCTCTGACTATCTCCGAGGCACACTGTGACACTCTCTGACAGACTGTAACACACTTAAACACTATGTGACTCTCTTTGGCACTCTGAGACACACTGTGACACTCTCTGACACGCTCTCAAACACACTGCAACACTCTCTGAGACACACTGCGACACTCTCTGAGGGACTGTGACACACTCTGACACACTCTGATAGTCGCTGAGATGCACAGTGACACTCTCTGAGTCTCTCTGAAACACTCTCTGACACTCTCTGAATAGCACTATGACACTCTCTGACAGACTGTGACACACTGTGACACCCTCAAAGGCAGACTGTGTCACTTTCTGACTCTCTGAGACACACTGTGACACTCACAGAGATACAATGTCACACTCTCTGACAGACTGTGACATATTGTGACACTTTCTGAGACACACTGTGACACGTTTTGTCTGTCTCTGACTCCCTGACACACACGGTGACACTCTCTGACCCGTTCTGACACTCTCTGAGACAGATTGTGACACTCACTGACATTCTCTGACTCTCTCTGTTACACACTGTGACAATCTCTGACACTCTCTGAGACACACTGTGATACAGTCTGACTCTCTCTGACACTCACCGAGGCACAATATGACATACTGTGACACTCTCTGACTCACTCTGACACTCTCTGAGACACACTGTGACACTCTCTGTCTCTCTGTGACACTCTGACAGACTGTGACACACTGAAACTCTCTCTAAGAGACTGTGACACTCTCTGAGACACACTGCGACACACTCTGACATTCTCTGAAACACACTGTGACATTCCGAGTCTCTCTCAGGCGACTGACGGTGTGGAGTTTGCACGTTCTCCCCGTGTCTGCGTGGGTCTCGTCTGGGTGGTCCGGTTTCCTCCCACAGTCCAAAAGTGTGCAGGTCAGGTGAATTGGCCATGTTAAAATTGCCCATAGTGTTAGGTAAGGGGTCAATGTAGGGGAATGGGTGGTTTGCGCGTCAACGGGTCGGTGTGGACTTGTTGGGCCGAAGAGCATGTTTCCACACTGTACGTAATCGAATCGAATCTAAAAAAAACTGTACGACAGACGGTGACACACTGTGACACTCTCTGAGACAGACAGTGACACACTGTGACACTCTCTGAGACAGACTGTGACACTTCCTGACTCTCCCTGACTCTCTGAGGCACACTGTGACACTCATTGTCAGACTGTAACACACTTAAAGACTATGTGACTCTCTCTGGCACTCTGAGACACACTGTGACACTCTCTGACACGCTCTCAAACACACTGCAACACTCTCTGAGACACACTGCGATACTCTCTGAGGGACTGTGTCACACTCTGACACACTCTGATAGTCGCTGAGACGCACAGTGACACTCCCTGAGTCTCTCCGAAACACACTGTGACACTCTCCGACACTCTCTGAATAGCACTATGACACTCTCTGACAGACTGTGACACACTGTGACACCCTCAAAGGCAGACTGTGTCACTTTCTGTCTCTCTGAGACACACTGTGACACTCACATAGACACAATGTGACACTTTCTGACAGACTGTGACATACTGTGACACTTTCTGAAACACACCGTGACACGTTCTGTCTGTCTCTGACTCCCTGAGACACACTGTGACACTCTCTGACCTGTTCTGACACTCTCTGAGACAGACTATGACACTCACTGACATTCTCTGACTCTCTCTGTTACACACTGTGACAATCTCTGACACTCTCTGAGACACACTGTGATACAGTCTGACTCTCTCTGACACTCTCTGAGACACAGCATGACAACACTGTGACATTTTCTGACTCCCTCTGACTCTCTGAGACACACTGTGACACTCTCTGAGATACACTGTGTCACTCTCTGAGACACACTTTGACACTCTCGGAGACAGACTGTGACACTCTCAGATTCTCTCTGATACCCTCTGAGGCACAGCACAATACACTGTGACACTCTATGACAGGTTGTGACAAACTGTGACATTCTCTGACACTCAGACACACTCTGACACTCTGTGACTCTCTCTGTCACTCTCTGAGATACACTGTGTCACGCTCTGACAAACTGTGACAATTTCTGTGACACACTATGACACTCTCTGAACGACTGTGACACTTTCTGACATACGGTGACATTTTCTGAGACACTGTGACTTTCTCTGAGACACACTGTGACAGTTTTTGTCTCTCTCTGATTCACTGAGACACACTGTGGCACTCTCTGACCCGCTCTGACACTCTCTGAGACACACTGTAACTCTATCTCACAGACTGTGACACTCTATGAGCCAAATGCTGACACTATCTGACACTCTCTGAGACGCAATCTGACACTCTCTGACTCTCTCTGACACTCTTTCAGACACACTATGACACTCTCTGACTTTCTCTGATACATTGAGACGCACTGTGACACTCTCTGACCCTATCTGACGCTCTCTGAGACACACTGTGACACTCTCTGACTCTCTCTGAGACACACTGTGACACTCGCTGACAGATTGTGACACTTTCTGACGCTCCCTGAATCTCTGGGACACAATGTGACATCTCTGACTCACTCTGACACTCTCTGTGCCATTCTGTGACACATGCTGAAATACACTGTGACACTCTCTGACTCTCTATGAAACTCTCTGTGACACTCTCTGATACATGCTGAGACACACTGGAACACTCTGTGGAACATTCTCAAACACACTGCGACATTATCTGGCACTTTCTCAAACAAACTGTGACACTCTCTGCTCGCATCTGGCTCTCTCTGAGACAGATTGTGACACTTTCGTATTCTCTCTGACTCTCTGAAACACACTGTGACATTCCCTGACACTCTCTGAGACACACTGTGACACTCACTGACTCTCTCTAACACTCTGACTCTCTCTGACACTCTCTGAGACACACTGTGACACTCTCTGACACTCTCTGAGACACACTGAGATACAGTCTGACTTTCTATGACACTCTCTGAGACACAGCATGACCACACTGTGACACTTCCTGACTCTCTCTGACACACTCTGAAATACAACGTAACATTCTCTGACAGAGAGTGACACTGTCTGAACCAAATGCTGACACTCTCTGACACTCTCTGAGACACAATATGACACACTGTGACACTTTCTGACTCTCTCTGACACACTCTGAAATTCAATTGAACATTCTCTGACAGACTGTCACAACATGACACTCTCTGAGACAAATTGTGACACTCTCTGACTCTCTCTGACTCTCTGAGACACACTATCATCCTCTCTAAGACACACCGTGACACACCGTGACACTCCCTGACACTTTCTGAGGCACACTGTGACACTCTCTGACACTCTCCAACCCATTGTGATACTCTCTGAGGCACACTGTGACACTCTCTGACACTCTCTGTGGCATACTGTGACACTTTCTAGCACATCTGAAACACTCTGTGACACTCTCTGACAGACTGTGACACACTGTGACACTCTCTGACAGACGGTGACACACTGTGACACTCTCTGAGACACACTGTGACACTTTCAGACTCTCCCTGACTCTCTGAGACACACTGTGACACTGACTGAGACACACTGTGACACTCTCTGACTATCTCCGAGGCACACTGTGACACTCTCTGACAGACTGTAACACACTGAAACACGATGTGACTGTCTCTAGCACTCTGAGACACACTGTGACACTCTCTGACTCTCTCTGACACACTGTTACACACACTGACTCTCTCTGACACTCTCTGAGGCTCAGTATGACAAACTGACACTCTCTAAGGCACACTGTGAAACTCTCTGACTCTCTCTGACACTCTCTCAGACACACTGTAGCACTCTCTAACTCTCTCTGTCACTCTCTGAGATACACTGTGTCACGCTCTGACAAACTGTGACAATTTCTGTGACACACTATGACACTCTCTGAATGACTGTGACACTTTCTGACATACGGTGACATTTTTTGAGACACTGTGACTCTCTCTGAGACACACTGTGACACTTTTTGTCTCTCTCTGATTCACTGAGACACACTGTGACACTCACTGAGACACACTGTGACACTCTGACTCTCTCTGAGGCGCACTGTGACACTCTCTGACAGACTGTGATACACTGTAACACACTGTGACACTCTCTGACTCTCTTTGAGGCACACTGTAACACTCTTTGACAGACTGTGACACACTGAAACACTCTCTGAGAGACTGTGACAGACTGTGACACTCTCTGATACTCACTTTGACGCTCTCTGACATTCTCTGAAACACACTGTGACACTGTCTGAGACACACTGTGACACTCTCAGAGACAGATTGTTACACTTTCTGACAGACTGTGACACTCTCTGAGCCAAATGCTGACACTGTCTGAGACACACTGTGACACTCTCAGACACACTGTGACATACTGTGACACTCTCTGAGACAGACTATTACACTTTCTGACTCTCTCTGAATCTCTGAGACACACTGTGACATTCTCTGACAGACTGTGACACGATGTGACACTCTCTGACTCTCTCTGAAACACTCTGTGACGCTCTCTGACAGACTGTGACACACTGTGACACTCTCAGAGACAGACTCTGCCACTTTCTGACTTTCCCTGTGTCTCTGACACACACTGTGAAAATCTCTGATCCTATCGGACACTCTCTGAGGCACACTGTGACACTCTCTGGCAGACTGTGACCCACTGTGACACTCACTGACACTCTCTTAGACACACTGTGACACGCACTGTTCCTATCTAACACTCTCTGTGACGCACTGCGACACTCTCTGATCCTATCTGACACTGTCTGAGACACACTATGACACTCTCTGACAGACTGTGACACACTGAAACACTCTCTGAAAGACTGTGACATTCTCTCAAACAGACTGTGACATTCCAAGACTCTCTCAGGCGACTGACGGTATGGGGTTTGCACGTTCTCCCCGTGTCTGCGTGGGGCTCGTCTGGGTGGTCCGGTTTCCTCCCACAGTCCAAAGGTATGCAGGTCAGGTGAATTGGCCATGCTAAAATTGCCCATAGTGTTAGGTAAGGGGTCAATGTAGGGGAATGGGTGTGTTGCGCGTCAACGGGTCGGTGTGGACTTGTTGGGCCGTAGAGCATGTTTCCACACTGTAAGTAATCTAATCGAATCTAAAAAAAACTCGACGACAGACGGTGACACACTGTGACACTCTCTGAGACAGACGGTGACACACTGTGACACTCTCTGAGACAACTGTGACACTTCCTGACTCTCCCTGACTCTCTGAGGCACACTGTGACACTCTCTGACTATCTCCGAGGCACACTGTGACACTCATTGTCAGACTGTAACACACTTTAACACTATTTGACTATCTCTGGCACTCTGAGACACACTGTGACACTCCCTGACACGCTCTCAAACACACTGCAACACTCTCTGAGACACACTGCGACACTCTCTGAGGGACTGTGACACACTCTGATAGTCGCTGAGACACACAGTGACACCCTCTGAATCTCACTGAAACACACTGTGGCACTCTCTGACACTCTCTGAATAGTACTATGACACTCTCTGACAGACTGTGACACACTGTGACACCCTCAAAGGCAGACTGTGACACTTTCTGACTCTCTGAGACACACTGTGACACTCACAGAGACACAATGCGACACTTTCTGACAGACTGTGACATACTGTGACACTTTCTGAGACACACTGTGACACGTTCTGTCTGTCTCTGACTCCCTGAGACACACTGTGACACTCTCTGACCTGTTCTGACACTCTCTGAGACAGACTGTGACACTCACTGACATTCTCTGACTCTCTCTGTTACACACTGTGACAATCTCTGACACTCTCTGAGACACACTGTGATACAGTCTGACTCTCTCTGACACTCACTGAGGCCCAGTATGACATACTGTGACACTCTCTGAGTCACTCTGACACTCTCGGAGACACACTGTGACACTCTCTCATAGATTGTGACCCTCTGAGAGCCAAATACTGACACTCTCTCACATTCTCTGAGACACAGTAGGACACACTGTGACACTTTCTGACTCTCTCTGACACACTCTGAAATACAACGTAACATTCTCTGACAGATTGTCACAATGTAACAACCTCTGAGACAAGCTGTGACACTCTCGCAGACAGATTGTGACACTCTCTGAGACACAGTGTGACTCTCTCTGATTCTCTCTGAAACTCTCTGTGACACTCTCTGACACGCGCTGAGACGAACTGTGACATTCTCTGGCACTTTATCCAACACACTGTGGCACTCTCTGATCCTATCTGACACTCTCTGAGACAGACTGTGACACTTTCTGACTCTCTCTGACTCACTGAGACAAACTGTGACACTCTCTGACTCTCTCTGAGGCGCACTGTGACACTCTCTGACAGACTGTGATCCACTGAGACACACTGTGACACTCTCTGACTTTCTTTGAGGCACACTGTAACACTCTTTGACAGACTGTGACACACTGAAACACTCTCTGAGAGACTGTGACAGACTGTGACACTCTCTGATACACACTGTGACACTCTCTGACACTCTCTGAAACACACTGTGACACTGTCTGAGACACACTGTGACACTCTCCAACACACTGTGACACTCTCAGAGAGAGACTTTTACACTTTCTGACAGACAGTGACACTCTCTGAGCCAAATACTGACACTCGCTGACACTCTCTGAGACACACTGTGACACTCTCTGAGACAGACTATTACACTTTCTGACTCTCTCTGAATCTCTGAGACACACTGTGACATTCTCTGACAGACTGTGACACACTGCAACATTCTCTGACAGACGGTGACACGATGTGACACTCTCTGACTCTCTCTGAAACACTCTGTGACGCTCTCTGACAGACTGTGACACACTGTGACACTCTCAGAGACAGACTGAGCCACTTTCTGACTTTCCCTGTGTCTCTGACACACACTGTGAAAATCTCTGATCCTATCGGACACTCTCTGAGGCACACTGTGACACTCTCTGGCAGACTGTGACACTTTGTGACACTCTCTGACACTCCCTTAGACACACTGTGACACGCACTGTTCCTATCTAACACTCTCTGTGACACACTGCGACACTCTCTGATCCTATCTGACACTCTCTAAGACACACTATGACACTCTCTGACAGACTGTGAAACTCTCTGAGCCAAATGCTGACACTCTCTGAGACACAATCTGACACTCTCTGAGATACACTGTGTCAATCTCTGAGACACACTTTGACACTCTCGGAGACAGACTGTGACACTCTCAGATTCTCTCTGATACCCTCTGAGGCACAGGACAACACACTGTGACACTCTCTGACAGGTTGTGACAAACTGTGACATTCTCTGACACTCAGACACATTCTGACACTCTCTGACACTCTCTGTCACTCTCAGAGATACACTGTGTCACGCTCTGACAAACTGTGACAATTTCTGTGACACACTATGACACTCTCTGAACGACTGTGACACTTTCTGACATACGGTGACATTTTCTGAGACACTGTGACTCTCTCTGTGACACACTGTGACACTTTCCGTCTCTCTCTGATTCACTGAGACACACTGTGGCACTCTCTGACCCGTTCTGACAATCTCTGAGACACACTGTAACACTCTCTCACAGACTGTGACACTCTATGAGCTGACACTATCTGACACTCTCTGAGACACAATCTGATACTCTCTGACTCTCTCTGACACTCTTTCAGACACACCATGACACTCTCTGACTTTCTCTGACACTTTGAGATGCACTGTGACATTCTCTCACCCTATCTGACACTCTTTGAGACACACTGTGACACTCTCTGACTCTCTCTGAGACACACTGTGACACTCGCTGACAGATTGTGACACTTTCTGACTCTCCCTGAATTTCTGAGACACACTGTGACATCTCTGACTCTCTCTGACACTCTCTGTGGCATTCTGTGACACATGCTGAAATACACTGTGACACTCTCTGACTCTCTCTGAAACTGTCTGTTACACTCTCTGATACATGCTGAGTCACACTGGAACACTCTCTGGCACTTTCTCAAACACACTGCGACACTATCTGGCACTTTCTCAAACACACTGTGACACTCTCTGCTCGTATCTGGCTCTCTCTGAGACAGATTGTGACACTTTCGTATTCTCTCTGACTCTCTGAAACAAACTGTGACATTCCCTGACACTCTCTGAGACACACTGTGACACTCACTGACTCTCTCTAACACTCTGACTCTCTCTGACACTCTCTGAGACACACTGTGGCACTCTCTGACACTCTCTGAGACACACTGAGATACAGTCTGACTTTCTATGACACTCTCTGAGTCAGACTTTGACACTCTCTGACAGACTGTGTCACACTGAGACACTCTCAGACAGATTATGACACTTTCTGACTCTCTCTCTCTCTCTGAGACACACTGTGACACTCACTGAGATAATCTGACACTTTCTGATCCGCTTTGACACTCTCTGAGACACACTGAAACACTCTCTCACAGACTGTGACACTCTCTGAACCAAATGCAGACACTCCCTGACACTCTCTGAGACACACTATGACACTCTCTGACACACTATGACACACTGTGACACTGTCTGAGACACAATCTGACACTCTCTGAAACTCTCAGACACACTGTGGCACTCTCTGACTCTCACTGACTCTCTTTCAGACACACCATGACACTTTCTGACTTTCTCTGAAACTTTGAGACGCACTGTGACACTCTCTGACACTATCTGACACTCTCTGAGACACACTGTGACACTCTCTGGCACTCTCTGAGACACACAGTGACACACTCTGACATTCTCTGAAACACACTGTGACATTCCCTGACTCTCTCTGACACTATGTGACTCACTCTGATACTCTCTGAGACACACTGTGACACTCTCTGACACTCTCTGTGGCATACTGTGACACTTTCTAGCACATCTGAAACACTCTGTGACACTCTCTGACAGACGGTGACACACTGTGACACTCTCTGACAGACGGTGACACACAGTGACACTCTCTGAGACAGACTGTGACACTTTCTGACTCTCCCTGACTCTCTGAGACACACTGTGACACTGACTGAGACACACTGTGACACTCTCTGACTATCTCCGAGGCACACTGTGACACTCTCTGACAGACTGTAACACAGTGAAACACTATGTGACTCTCTCTAGCACTCTGAGACACACTGTGACACTCTCTGACTCTCTCTGAAACACACTGTTACACTCTCTGAGAGACTGTGACACACTACCGCTCTCTGAGATACACAGTGACACTCTCTGACTCTCTCTGAGACACACTGTGACACACACTGACTCTCTCTGACACTCTCTGAGGCTCAGTATGACAAACTGTGACACTCTCTAAGGCACACTGTGAAACTCTCTGACTCTCTCTGACACTCTCTCAGACACACTGTAACACTCTCTGACTCTCTCTGTCACTCTCTGAGATACACTGTGTCACGCTCTGACAAACTGTGACAATTTCTGTGACAAACTATGACACTCTCTGAACGACTGTGACACTTTCTGACATACGGTGACATTTTCTGAGACACTGTGACTCTCTCTGAGACACACTGTGACACTTTTTGTCTCTCTCTGATTCACTGAGACACACTGTGACACTCTCTAACCCGCTCTGACACTCTCTGAGACACACTATGACACTCTCTGACACACTGTGACACTCTCTAAGACACAATCTGACATTCTCTGACTCTGTCTGAAACTCTCAGACACACTGTGGCACTCTCTGACTCTCACTGACTCTCTTTCAGACACACCATGACACTTTCTGACTTTCTCTGACACTTTGAGACGCACTGTGACACTCTCTGACACTATCTGACACTCTCTGAGACACACTGTGACACTCTCTGGCACTCTCTGAGACACACTATGACACACTCTGAAATTCTCTGAAACACACTGTGACATTCCCTGACTCTCTCTGAGACAGACTGTGACACTCACTGACTCTCTCTGACACTCTGTGACTCACTCTGACACTCTCTGAGACGCACTGTGACACAGTCTGACTTTCTATGACACTCTCTGAGACACAGTATGACTCACTGTGACACTTCCTGTCTCTCTATGACACACGCTGAAATACAATGTAACATTCTCTGAGAGGGAGTGATCCTCTCTGAGCCAAATGCTGACACCCTCTGCACTCTCTGAGTCACAGCATGACATACTGTGACACTTCCTGACTCTCTCTGACACACTCCGAAATACAATGTAACATTCTCTGACAGACTGTCACAATGTGACACTCTCTGAGACAAATTGTGACACTTTCTGACTCTCTGAGGCACACTGTCATCCTCTCTTAGACACACTGTGACACACTGTGACACCCTCTTACACTCTCTGAGGTACACTGTGAAACTCTCTGACAGACTGTGTCACACTGAGACACTCTCAAAGACAGATTATGACACTTTCTGACTCTCTCTGACACTCTTTGAGGCACACTGTGACACTATCTGACAAACTGAAACTCTCTCTAACACTCTCTGACACACTGTGACACTCTCTGAGGCACACTGTGACACTCTCTGTGACACTCTCTGAGGCACACTGTGACACTCTCTGACACTCTCTGTGACACACTGGGACACTCTGACACTCTTTCAAACACATTGTGACTCTCTCTGACACACTCTCAAACACACTGCGACACTCTCTGAGACACACTGCGACACTCTCTGTGGGACTGTGACACACTCTGACACACACTGATAGTCGCTGAGACGCACAGTGACACTCTCTGACTCTCTCTGAAACACACTGTGACACTCTCTGACACTCTATGAAAAGCACTGTGACACTCTCTGACAGACTGTGACACACTGTGACACCCTCAAAGGCAATCTGTGTTACTTGCTGACTCTCTGAGACACACTGTGACACTCACAGAGACACAATGTGACACTCTCAGACAGACTGTGACATACTGTGACACTCTCTGAGACACACTGTGACACATTCTGTCTCTCTCTGACTCCCTGAGACACACTGTGACACTCTCTGACCCATTCTGACACTCTCTGAGACAGACTGTGACACTCACTGACATTCTCTGACTCCCTCTGTTACACACTGTGACAATCTCTGACACTCTCTGAGACACACTGTGATCCAGTCTGACTCTCTCTGGCACTCTCTGAGGCACAGTATGACATACTGTGACACTCTCTGACTCACTCCGACACTCTCTGAGACACACTGTGACACTCTCACAGACTGTGACCCTCTGAGAGCCAAATGCTGACACTCTCTGACATTCTCTGAGACACATTAGGACACACTGTGACACTTTCTGACTCTCTCGGACACACTCTGAAATACAACATAACATTCTCTGACAGATTGTCACAATGTGACACTCTCTGAGACAAACTGTGACACTCTCAGAGACAGATTGTGACACTCTGAGACACACAGTGACACTATCTGACTCTCTGTGAAAGTCTCTGTGACACTCTCTGACACGCATAAGACACACTGTGACATTCTCTGGCACTTTCTCCTACACACTGTGACAATCTCTGATCCTATCTGACACTCTCTGAGACACACTGTGACACTCTCAGACACACTGTGACATACTGTGACACTCTCTGAGACAGACTATTACACTTTCTGACTCTCTCTGAATCTCTGAGACACACTGTGACATTCTCTGACAGACTGTGACACGATGTGACACTCTCTGACTCTCTCTGAAACACTCTGTGACGCTCTCTGACAGACTGTGACACACTGTGACACTCTCAGAGACAGACTCTGCCACTTTCTGACTTTCCCTGTCTCTCTGACACACACTGTGAAAATCTCTGATCCTATCGGACACTCTCTGAGGCACACTGTGACACTCTCTGGCAGACTGTGACCCACTGTGACACTCACTGACACTCTCTTAGACACACTGTGACACGCACTGTTCCTATCTAACACTCTCTGTGACGCACTGCGACACTCTCTGATCCTATCTGACACTCTCTGAGACACACTGTGACACTCTCTGACAGACTGTGACACTCTCTGAGCCAAATGCTGACAATCTCTGACACGCTCTGAGACACAGTATGACACACTGTGGCACTTTCTGACTCTCTCTGAGACACTCTGCAATACACTGCAAGATTCTCTGACAGATTGTGTCTCACAGTGACACTCTCTGAGAAATACTGTGACACTTTCTGACTCTCTCTGGCTCTCTGTGACACACTGAGACACTCTCTTACACACACTGTGACACTCTTTGACACTCTCTTAAACACACTATGACATTCTCGGACTCTTTCTGACACTCTCTAAGGCACACTATGATACTCTCTGACAGACTGTGACACATTGAGACACTCTCAAAGACAGACTGTGACATCTTCTGACTCTCTCTGACACTCTTTGAGGCACACTGTGACACTCTCTGACAGACTGTGACAAACTGAGGCATTTTCAAAGACAGACCGTGACATTTTCTGACTCTCTTTGACTATCTCTGAAATATAGTGTAACCTTCTCTGACAGACTGTGACATACTGTGACACTCTCTAAGACAGACTATGACACGTTCTAACTCTCTCTGACTCTCTGAGACACACTGTGACACTTTCTGACTCCCTCTGACTCTCTGAGACACACTGTGACACTCTCTGAGACACACTGTGTCACTCTCGGAGACAGACTGTGACACTATCGGAGACAGACTGTGACACTCTCAGATTCTCTCTGATACCCTCTGAGGCACACTGTGACACTCTCTGACAGGTTGTGACAAACTGTGACATTCTCTGACTCTGTTAGACACACTCTGACACTCTCTGACTCTCTCTGTCACTCTCTGAGATACACTGTGTCACGCTCTGACAAATTGTGACAATTTCTGTGACACACTATGACACTCTCTGAACGACTGTGAGGCTTTCTGACATACGGTGACATTTTCTGAGACACTGTGACTCTCTCTGAGACACACTGTGACACTTTCTGTGTCTCTCCGATTCACTGAGACACACTGTGACACTCTCTGACCCGCTCTGACACTGTCTGAGACACACTATAACACTCTCTCATAGACTGACACTCTATGAGCCAAATGCTGACACTCTCTGACACTCTCTGAGACACACTATGACACTCTCTGACTCTCTCTGAAACTCTCAGACACACTGTGGCACTCTCTGACTCTCTCTGACACTCTTTCAGACACACCATGACACTTTCTGTCTTTCTCTGACACTTTGAGATGCACTGTGACACTCTCTGAACCAATCTGACACTCTCTGAGACACACTATGACACTCTCTGACTCTCTCTGAAACACACTGTGACACTCGCTGACAGATTGTGACACTTTCTGACTCTCCCTGAATCTCTGAGACACACTGCGACATCTCTGACTCTCTCTGAAACTCTCTTTGGCACTCTGTGACACACGCTGAAATACACTGTGACTTTCTCTGACAGACTGTCACAATGTGACACTCTCTGAGTCAAATTGTGACTCTTTCAGACTCACTCTGACTCTATGAAACTCTCTGTGACACTCTCTGATACATGCTGAGTCACACTGGAACACTCTCTTGCACTTTCTCAAACACACTGCGACACTCTCTGGCACTTTCTCAAACACACCGTGACAGTCTCTGCTCTTATCTGGCTCTCTCTGAGACAGATTGTGACACTTTCTGATTCTCTCTGACTCTCTGAAACACACTGTGACATTCCCTGACTCTCTTTGAGACACACTTTGACACTCACTGACTCTCTCTAACACTCTGACTCTCTCTGACACTCTGAGACACACTGTAACACTCTCTGACACTCTCTGAGACACACTGTGATACAGTTTGACATTCTGACACTCTCTGAGACACGGTATGACACACTGTGACACTTTCTGACACTCTCTGACACTCTCTGAGACACACTGAGATACAGTCTGACTTTCTATGACACTCTCT
Source organism: Chiloscyllium plagiosum (assembly GCF_037043375.1). Classification (NCBI taxonomy): domain Eukaryota; kingdom Metazoa; phylum Chordata; class Chondrichthyes; order Orectolobiformes; family Hemiscylliidae; genus Chiloscyllium; species Chiloscyllium plagiosum. The sequence goes on from NW_028270171.1 coordinate 34,167,713, forward strand.
GAGACACAGTATGACCACACTGTGACACTTCCTGTCTCTCTCTGACAAACTCTGAAATACAACGTAACATTCTCTGACAGAGAGTGACACTCTCTGAGCCAAATGCTGACACTCTCTGACATTCTCTGAGACACAGGATGACACACTGTGACACTTTCCGACTCTCTCTGACACACTCCGAAATACAATGTAACATTCTCTGACAGACTGTAACAATGTGACACTCTCTGAGACAAATTGTGACACTCTCTGACTCTCTCTCACTCTGTGAGACACACTGTCATCCTCTCTAAGACACACTGTGACACACTGTGGCACGCTCTGACACACGCTGAGACACACTGTGATACTCTCTGGCACTCTCTCATACACACTATAACACTCTCTAAGACACACTGTGACACTCTCTGAGACAAACTCTGACACTTTCTGACTCTCTCTGACTCTCTGAGACACACTGTCATCATCTCTTAGACACACTGTGACACTCTCTGACACTCTGACACATTCTGAGGCACACTTTGACACTCTCTGACACACTGAAACTCTCTCTGACACTCTCTGACACTCTGAAACACACTGTGACACTCTCTGACATTCTCACAAACACTATGTGACACTCTCTGAGACACACTGTGACACGTTCTGACTCTGTCTGACACTCTCTAAGACACACTGTGACACTCTCTGAGACAAACTGTGACACTTTCTGAGACACACTGTCATCATCGCTTAGACACACTGTGACACTCTCTGACTCTCTCTGACACTCTCTGAGGCACACTGTGCCACTCTCTGACACACTGAAACTCTCTCTGACACTCTCTGACTCACTGAGACACACTGTGACACTCCCTGACTATCTCCGAGGCACGCTGTGACACTCTCTAACTCTCTGACACTCTCTGAGGCACACTGTGACACTCTCTGACACACTGAACCTCTCTCTGACACTCTCTGACACTCTGAGACACACTGTGAAACTCTCTGGCACTCTCTCATACACACTGTGACACTCTGAGACAAACTGTGACACTCTCTGAGACGAACTGTGACAATTTCTGACTCTCTCTGACTCTCTGAGACACACTGTCATCATCTCTTAGACACTCTGTGACACTCTCTGACTCTCTCTGACACTCTCTGAGGCACACTGTGACACTCTCTGACACACTGAAACTCTCTCTGACACTCTGTGACACTCTGAGACACACTGTGACACTATCTGACACTCTCTCAAACACCAAGTGACACTCTCTGAGACACACTGTGACACTTTCTGACTTTCTCTGACACTCTCTAAGACACACTGTGACACTCTCTGACATTCTTTGAAACACACTGGGGCCCTCTCTGACAATTTGAGACACAATGTGACACTGTGACACTCTCTGATAAACACTGTGACACTCTCTGACAGACTGTGACACACTGTGACACTCTCTGACACTGTCTGCGACACACTGGGAACCACTCTGACAATCTGACACTCTCTGAAAAGCACTGTGACACTCTCTAACAGACTCTGACACTCTGAGACACAATATGACACTCTCTGACAGACTGTGACATACTGTGACATTCTCTGAAACACACTGTGACACTCTCTATCAGACTCTGACACACTGAGACTCTCTCTGAGACGGACTGTGACACACTCTGGTCTTATCTGACACTCTCTGAGACACACTGTGACACTCTCTGACAACCTGTGACGCACTGTGACACTCTCTGACATTTTGAGACGCACTGTGAAACTCTCTGATCCCTTCTGACACTCTGTGTGTCTCAGAGTGTCAGAGAATCTCATACAGTCTGACTCTCTATGACACTCTCTGAGCCAAAGTATAGCATGCTGTGACACTCTCTGACTCACTCTGACATCTCTGCGACACACTGTGATCCTCTCTCACAGATTGTGACTCTCTCTGAGCCAAATGTTGACATTCTCTGACACTCTCTGAGACAGTATGACACACTGTGACACTTTCTGACTCTCTCTGACACAGTCTGAAATTTAATGTAACATTCTCTTACAGACTGTCACAATGTGACACTCTCTGAGACAAATTGTGACACTTTCAGACTCTCTCTGACTCTCTGAGGCACACTGTGACACTCTGACACTCTCCAACCCACTGTGACACTCTCTAGGGCACACTGTGACACTTTCTAGCACATCTCAAACATTCTGTGACACTCTCTAACAGACGGTGACACACTGTGACACTCTCTGACAGACGGTGACACACAGTGACACTCTCTGAGACAGACTGTGACACTTTCTGACTCTCCCTGACTCTCTGAGGCACACTGTGACACTCTCTGACTATCTCCGAGGCACTCTGTGACACTCTCTGACAGACTGTAACACAGTGAAACACTATGTGACTCTCTCTGGCACTCTGAGACACACTGTGACACTCTCTGACTCTCTCTGAAACACACTGTGACACTCTCTGAGAGACTGTGACACACTGCCGCTCTCTGAGACACACTGTGACACTCTCTGACTCTCTCTGAGACACACTGTGACACACACTGACTCTCTCTGACACTCTCTGAGGCACAGTATGACAAACTGTGAGACTCTCTCAGACACACTGTGACACTCTCTGACTCTGACATTTTGAAATGCACTGTGACACTCTCTGATCTTATCTGACTTTCTCTGAAACACACTGTGACAATCGTTGACAGATTGTGAAACTTTATGACTCTCCCTGACTCTCTGAGACACATTGTGACACTCTCTGATTCTTCTCTGAAACGCTCTGTGGCAATCTCTGACACACGCTGAGACACACTGTGACACTCTCTGGCACTCTCTGAGACACACTGTGACACTCTCTGAGACAAACTGTGACACTTTCTGACTCTCCCGGACTCTCTGAGACACACTGTCATCATCTCTTAGACACACTGTGACACTCTCTGACCCTCTCTGAGACTCTCTGAGGCACATTGTGACACTCTCTGACACACTGAACCTCTCTCTGACACTCTCTGACACTCTGAGAAACACTGTGACACTATCTGACACTCTCTCAAACACTATGTGACACTCTCTGAGACACACTGTGACACTTTCTGACTCTCTCTGACACTCTCTAAGACACACTGTGACACTCTCTGACATTCTTTGAAACACACTGTGACACACTCTGACAGTCGGAGACACACTGTGACACTGTGACACTCTCTGAAAAGCACTGTGACACTCTCTGACAGAATGTGACACACTGTGACACTCTCTGACACTGTTTGCGAAACTCTGGGAACCACTCTGACAATCTGACAATCTCTCAAAAAGCACTGTGACACTGTCTATCAGACCCTGACACTCTGAGACACAATATGACACTCTCTGACAGACTGTGACACACTGTGACACTCTCTGAAACACACTGTGACACTCTATCAGACTCTGACTCTCTGAGGCACAATATGACACTCTCTGACAGACTGTGACACACTGAGACTTTCTCTGAGACGGACTGTGACACACTCTGATCTTATCTGACACTCTCTGAGACACACTGTGACACTCTCTGAGAGACTGTGACACACTGTGACACTCTCTGACATTTTGAGACGCAATTTGAAACTCTCTGATCCTATCTGACACTCTCTGAGACACAGTGTGACACTCTCTGAGACAAATTGTGCCACTTTCTGACTCTCTCTGACTCTCTGAGACACACTGTCATCATCTCTGAGCCAAAAGATGACACTCTCTGACACTCTCTGAGACACAATATGACACCCTGTGACACTTTCTGACTCTCTCTGACACACTCTGAAATTCAATGTAACATTCTTTGACAGACTGTCACAATGTGACACTCTCTGAGACAAATTGTGACACTCTCTGACTCTCTCTGACTCTCTGAGACACACTGTCATCCTCTCTTAGACACACTGTGACCCTCTCTGACACTCTCTGAGGCACACTGTGACACTCTCTGACACTCTCCAACCCACTGTGACACTCTCTGGGGCACACTGTGACACTCTCTGACACTCTCTGTGGCATACTGTGACACTTTCTAGCACATCTGAAACATTCTGTGACACTCTCCAACAGACGGTGACACACTGTGACACTCTCTGACAGACGGGGACACACTGTGACACTCTCTGAGACAGACTGTGACACTTTCTGACTCTCCCTGACTCTCTGAGACACACTGTGACACTGACTGAGACACACTGTGACACTCTCTGACTATCTCTGAGACACACTGTGACACTCTCTGACTCTCTCTGAAACACACTGTTACACTCACTGAGAGACTGTGACACACTGCCGCTCTCTGAGACACACTGTGACACTCTCTGACTCTCTCTGAGACACACTGTGACACACACTGACTCTCTCTGACACTCTCTGAGGCACAGTATGACAAACTGTGACACTCTCTAAGGCACACTGTGAAACTCTCTGACTCTCTCTGATACTCTCTCAGACACACTGTGACACTCTCTGACTCTCTCTGATATTTTGAGATGCACTGTGACACTCTCTGATCTTATCTGACTTTCTCTGAAACACACTGTGACACTCGTTGACAGATTGTGACACTTTATGACTCTCCCTGAATCTCTGAGACACATTGTGACACTCTCTGACTTTCTCTCAAACTCTCTGTGGCACTCTCTGACACACGCTAAGACACACTGTGACACTCTCTGGCACTCTCTCATACACACTATAACACTCTCTGAGACAAACTGTGACACGTTTTGAGACAAACTGTGACACTTTCTGACTCTCTCTGACTCTCTGAGACACACTGTCATCATCTCTTCGACACACTGTGACACTGTCTGACTCTCTGACACACTCTGAGACACACTGTGACACTATCTGACACTCTCTCAAACACTATGTGACACTTACTGAGACACACTGTGACACTTTCTGACCCTCTCTGACTCTCTTAGACACACTGTAACACTCTCTGACTCTCTCTGACATTTTCAGATGCACTGTGACACTCTCTGAACTTATCTGACATTCTCTGAAACACACTGTGACACTCGCTGAGAGATTGTGACACTTTATGACTCTCCCTGAATCTCTGAGACACATTGTGACACTCTGACTTTCTCTGAAATGCTCTGTGGCACTCTCTGACACACGCTGAGACACACTGTGACACTCTCTGGCACTCTCTGAGACACACTGTGACACTCTCTGAGACACTGAAACTCTCTCTGACACTCTGACTCTCTGAGACACACTGTCATCATCTCTTAGACACACTGTGACATTCTCTGACTCTCTCTGACACTCTCTGAGGCACACTGTGACACTCTCTGACACACTGAAACTCTCTCTGACACTCTGAGACACACTGTGACACTATCTGACACTCTCTCAAACACTATGTGACACTCTCTGAGACACACTGTGACACTTTCTGACTCTCCCTGAATCTCTGAGGCACATTGTGACACTCTGACTTTCTCTCAAACTCTCTGTGGCACTCTCTGACACACACTGAGACACACTGTGACACTCTCTGGCACTCTGTCATACACACTGTGACACTCTCTGAGACAAACTGTGACACTTTCTGAGACAAACTGTGACACTTTTTGACTCTCTCTGACTCTCTGAGACACACTGTCATACTCTCTGACTCTCTCTGACACACTCTGAGGCACACTGTGACACTCTCTGTCACACTGAAACCCTCTCTGACACTCTGAGACACTCTCTGACATTCTTTGAAACACACTGGGACCCTCTCTGACAATTTGAGACAGACTGTGACACTCTCTGATAAACACTGTGCCAGTCTCTGACAGACTGTGACACTTTCTGACACTGTCTGCGACACTCTGGGAACCACTCTGAAATCTGACACTCTCTGAAAAGCACTGTGACACTCTCTATCAGACTCTGACACTCTGAGACACAATATAACTCTCTCTGATAGACTGTGACACACTGTGACATTCTCTGAAACACACTGTGACACTCTCTATCTGACTCTCTGAGACACACTGAGACTCTCTCTGAGACGGACATTGACACACTCTGAACTTATCTGACACTCTCTGAGACACACTGTGACACTCTCTGACAGACCGTGACACACTGTGACACTCTCTGACATTTTGAGACGCACTGTGAAACTCTCTGATCCTATCTGACACTCTCTGAGACACAGTGTGTCTCAGAGTGTCAGAGAATCTCATACAGTCTGACTCTCTATGACACACTCTGAGCCAAAGTATAACATACTGTGACACTCTCTGACTCACTCTGACATCTCTGTGACACACTGTGACACTCTCTCACAAATTGTGACACTCTCTGAACCAAATGCTGACACTCGCGGACACTCTCTGAGACAAAGTATGACACACTCTGACACTTTCTGACTCTCTCTGAGACACTCTGCAATATACTGTAAGATTCTCTGACAGATTGTGTCACACTGTGACACTCTCTGAGACAGACTGTGACACTTTCTGACTCTCTCTGGCACTCTGAGCCACACTGTGACACTCTCTGAGACAGACTGTGACACTTTCTGACTCTCTCTGGCACTCTGAGCCACACTGTGACAGTCTCTGAGACAGACTGTGACACTCCCTGACTCTCTCTGGGACTCGTACACACACTGTGACACTGACTGACTCTCTCTGACACTCTCTTAGACACACTGTGACACTCTCTGACACTTTGAGATGCACTATGACACTCTCTGATCCTATCTAACACTCTCTGAGACACACTACGACACTCTCTGACTCTCTCTGAAACACACTGTGACACTCTCTGAGACATACTGCGACACTCTCTGACTCTCTCTGAAACACACTGTGACACTCTCTGACACATACTGCGACACTCTCTGACTCTCTCTGAAACACACTGTGACACTCTCCGACAGATTGTGACACACTCTGACACTCTCTGCGTCACACCAGGACCCACTCTAACAATTTGAGACACACTGTGACACTCTCTGACAGACTGTGACACACTGTGACACTCTCTGAGACACAACGTGACATCTCTGACAGACTGTGACACTCTGACTCTCTCTGAGGATCTCTTAGACACACTGATACACTCTCTGAGACGCACTGTGACACTGTCTGATCTTATCTGACAAGCTCTGAGACACACTGTCACACTCTCTGACAGACTGTGACACTGTGACACTTTGAGACACACTGTGACAGTCTCTGATCCTATCTGACACTCTCTGAGATACAGTGTGTCACTCTCTGACTCTCTCTCACACTTTGAGATGCCCTGGGCCACTCTCTGAGGCTATCTGACACTCTCTGAGACATACTGCGACACTCTCTGACTCTCTCTGAAACACACTGTGACACTTTCTGACAGATTGTTACACACTCTGACACTCTCTGCGACACACCAGGACCCACTCTAACAATTTGAGACACACTGTGACACTCTCTGACAGACTGTGACACACTGTGACACTCTCTGACTGTCTCTGAAACACACTATGACAGACTGTGACACACTGTGACACTCTCTGAGACACATTTTGACATCTCTGACAGACTGTGACACTCTGACTCTCTCTGAGGCTCTCTTAGACACACTGATACACTCTCTGAGACGCACTGTGACACTGTCTGATCTTACCTGACAAGCTCTGAGACACACTGTCACACTCTCTGAAAGACTGTGACACACTGTGACACTTTGAGACACACTGTGACAGTCTCTGATCCTATCTGACACTCTCTGAGATACACTGTGTCACTCTCTGACTCTCTCTCACACTTTGAGATGCCCTGGGCCACTCTCTGAGCCTATCTGACACTCTCTGAAACCATTGTGACGCTCTCTGACTCTCTCTGAAACACACTGTGACACTCTCTGAGACACACTGTGACTCTCTCTAACACACACACACTGTCACACGCTCTGACGGACTGTGACGCACTGTGACACACTCTTGACACTCGCTGAGACATACTGGGACACTCGCTGACTCCCTCTGACAATTTGAGAAGCACTGGGACACTCTCTGATTATATCTGACACTCTCTGACACACACTGTGACACTCTCTGGAAGACTGTGACACTTCAAAGACAGACTGTGACATTTTCTGACTCCGTCTGACTCACTCTGAAATATACTGTAACCTTCTCTGACAGACTGTGACCCAGTATGACTCTCCCTGAGACAGACTGTGACACACTCTGAGACACACTGTGTTACAGCCTGACTATCTCGGACACTCTCTGAGGCACAGTATGACACACTATGACACGCTCTGACTCACACTGACACTCCCTGAGACAACTGTGACACTCTCTGAGAGACTGCTCTCTCTGACATTTACTTAGACAAACTGTGACACTCTCTGACTCTCTCTGAAACACACTGTGACACTTTCTGACAGACTGTGACTCACTGTGACACGCTCTGACACTCTCTGAGACACACTGTGCCACTTCTGACTCTCTGAGACACACTGTGACACTCTCTGAGACACTCTGTGACACTCTCTGAGACTCACTGTGACACGCTTTGACACTCTCTGAGACACACGGTGACACTTTCTGACTCTCTCTGACTCTCTGAGACACACTGTGACACTCTGTGACTCTCTCTGACACTGTGGAAAACACTGTGACACTCTCTGTCCCTCTCTGACACTCTCTGAGACACACTGTGACATTTATGACTCTGTCTCTCACACTCTTTGAGACACGCTGTGACACTCTCTGACTCTCTCTGAGACAAATTGTGACTCTCTCTGACACTCTGAAATATACTGTGACGCTCTCTCACACATTCTGAGAAACACTGTAACACTCTCTGACAGACTGTGACACACTGTGACACACGATGACACTCTCTGACCTACTGTGACACTCTCTCACAGACGGTGACCCTCTCGGAGACAAATGATGACGGTCTCTGAAACTCTCTGAGACACAGTATGACGCACTGTGACAATGTCTGACTCTTTCTGACCACCTCGCAAATACACTGTAACCTTCTCTTACAGATTGTGACACACGGTGACACTCTCTGAGACACACTGTGACACTTTCTGACTCATTCTGTCACTCTCTGTGACACACTCTGATCCTCTCTGCGACAGACTGTAGCACTCTCTCACGGACTGTGACATTCTCTGAGACAAATGCTGACACTTTCTGACCCTCTCTGAGCCACAGTATGACTCACTGTGACACTCTCAGACTCTCTCTGACACACTTGGAAATACACTATAACCTTCTCTAACACACGATGACACACTGTGACACTCTCTGACTTTCTCTGACACTCTCTGAGGAACACTGTGACACTCTCTGACTCTCTCCGACAGACTATGACACATTGTGACATTCTCTGGCTTTCTCTGACACTCTGAGGAACACTGTGACACTCTCTGACAGACTGTGGCACACTCTGACCCGCTCTGAGACAGACTGTGACACTCTCTGATGCTCTGTGACACTCTCTTAGACATGCTGTGACACTCTGTGACTCTCTCTGACACACTGAGACACCCTGTGACACTCTCTGACAGACTGTGACACACTGTGAGACACTCTGACTCTATCTGACTCTCTCTGAGGCACACTGTGACACTCCCTGACTCACTCTGAGACACACTGTGACACTCGTTGACACACTGTGACACTCTCTGACAGACTGTGGCACACTCTGACCCGCTCTGAGACAGACTGTGACACTCTCTGATGCTCTGTAACACTCTCTTAGACATGCTGTGACACTCTGTGACTCTCTCTGACACACTGAGACACCCTGTGGCACTCTCTGACAGACTGGGACACACTGTGAGACAATCTGACTCTATCTGACTCTCTCTGAGGCACACTGTGACACTCCCTGACTCACTCTGAAACACACTGTGACACTCGTTGACACACTGTGACACTCTCTGACAGACTGTGGCACACTCTGACCCGCTCTGAGACAGACTGTGACACTCTCTGATGCTCTGTGACACTCTCTTAGACATGCTGTGACACTCTGTGACTCTCTCTGACACACTGAGACACCCTGTGACACTCTCTGACAGACTGTGACACACTGTGAGACACTCTGACTCTATCTGACTCTCTCTGAGGCACACTGTGACACTCCCTGACTCACTCTGAGACACACTGTGACACTCGTTGACACACTGTGACACTCTCTGACTTTCTCTGACACTCTCTGAGGAACACTGTGACACTCTCTGACTCTCTCCGACAGACTATGACACATTGTGACATTCTCTGGCTTTCTCTGACACTCTGAGGAACACTGTGACACTCTCTGACAGACTGTGGCACACTCTGACCCGCTCTGAGACAGACTGTGACACTCTCTGATGCTCTGTGACACTCTCTTAGACATGCTGTGACACTCTGTGACTCTCTCTAACACACTGAGACACCCTGTGACACTCTCTGACAGACGGTGACACACTGTGAGACACTCTGACTCTATCTGACTCTCTCTGAGGCACACTGTGACACTCCCTGACTCACTCTGAGACACACTGTGACACTCGTTGACACACTGTGACACTCTCCGAGACACACTGTGGACTCTCTGACACTCTCTGAGACAGACTGCGGCACTCTCTGACTCTCTCTGACACTCTCTGACACACTATGACACACTCTGACACACTATGACACTCTGACACACTGTGAAACTCTCTGACACACGGTGACATTCTCTGAGACACTGTGACACTCTCAGAGACACACTGTGACACTTTTGACTCTCTCTGAGACACACAGTAACACCCTCTGACAGACTGTGACCCTCTCTGAGACAAATACTGACACTCTCTGACACTCTCTGACTCACACTGAAATATACTGTAACCTTCTCTGACAGACTGTGACACAATGTGAAACTCTCTGAGACAAACGGTGACACTTTCTGGCACTCTCTGACCCTCTGAGACACCCTGTGACACTCTCTGAGACACACTGTGACACTCTCTGCCCCTCTCTGACCCTCTCTGAGATACAGTGTAACACTCTCCGACTCGCTCTGAAACACACTGTGACAATCTCTGATAGACTGTGACATACTGCGACATACTCTGACACTCACTTAGACACACTGTGACACCTCTGACTCTCTCTGACATTCTCTGACACACACTGTGACACTCTCTGGAAGACTGTGACACTTCAAAGACAGACTGTGACATTTTCTGACTCCGTCTGACTCACTCTGAAATATACTGTAACCTTCTCTGACAGACTGTGACCCAGTATGACTCTCCCTGAGACAGACTGTGATAGACTGTGACATACTGCGACATACTGTGACACACTCTGAGACACACTGTGTTACAGCCTGACTATCTCGGACACTCTCTGAGGCACAGTATGACACACTATGACACGCTCTGACTCACACTGACACTCCCTGAGACAACTGTGACACTCTCTGAGAGACTGGGACACCCTCCGACTCTCTCTGACATTTACTTAGACAAACTGTGACACTCTCTGACTCTCTCTGAAACACACTGTGACACTTTCTGACAGACTGTGACTCACTGTGACACGCTCTGACACTCTCTGAGACACACTGTGCCACTTCTGACTCTCTGAGACACACTGTGACACTCTCTGAGACACTCTGTGACACTCTCTGAGACTCACTGTGACACGCTTTGACACTCTCTGAGACACACGGTGACACTTTCTGACTCTCTCTGACTCTCTGAGACACACTGTGACACTCTGTGACTCTCTCTGACACTGTGGAAAACACTGTGACACTCTCTGTCCCTCTCTGACACTCTCTGAGACACACTGTGACATTTATGACTCTGTCTCTCACACTCTTTGAGACACGCTGTGACACTCTCTGACTCTCTCTGAGACAAATTGTGACTCTCTCTGACACTCTGAAATATACTGTGACGCTCTCTCACACATTCTGAGAAACACTGTAACACTCTCTGACAGACTGTGACACACTGTGACACACGATGACACTCTCTGACCTACTGTGACACTCTCTCACAGACGGTGACCCTCTCGGAGACAAATGATGACGGTCTCTGAAACTCTCTGAGACACAGTATGACGCACTGTGACAATGTCTGACTCTTTCTGACCACCTCGCAAATACACTGTAACCTTCTCTTACAGATTGTGACACACGGTGACACTCTCTGAGACACACTGTGACACTTTCTGACTCATTCTGTCACTCTCTGTGACACACTCTGATCCTCTCTGCGACAGACTGTAGCACTCTCTCACGGACTGTGACATTCTCTGAGACAAATGCTGACACTTTCTGACCCTCTCTGAGCCACAGTATGACTCACTGTGACACTCTCAGACTCTCTCTGACACACTTGGAAATACACTATAACCTTCTCTAACACACGATGACACACTGTGACACTCTCTGACTTTCTCTGACACTCTCTGAGGAACACTGTGACACTCTCTGACTCTCTCCGACAGACTATGACACATTGTGACATTCTCTGGCTTTCTCTGACACTCTGAGGAACACTGTGACACTCTCTGACAGACTGTGGCACACTCTGACCCGCTCTGAGACAGACTGTGACACTCTCTGATGCTCTGTGACACTCTCTTAGACATGCTGTGACACTCTGTGACTCTCTCTGACACACTGAGACACCCTGTGACACTCTCTGACAGACTGTGACACACTGTGAGACACTCTGACTCTATCTGAGTCTCTCTGAGGCACACTGTGACACTCCCTGACTCACTCTGAGACACACTGTGACACTCATTGACACACTGTGACAATCTCCGAGACACACTGTGGCACACTCTGACCCGCTCTGAGACAGACTGTGACACTCTCTGATGCTCTGTGACACTCTCTTAGACATGCTGTGACACTCTGTGACTCTCTCTGACACACTGAGACACCCTGTGACACTCTCTGATAGACTGTGACACACTGTGAGACACTCTGACTCTATCTGACTCTCTCTGAGGCACACTGTGACACTCCCTGACTCACTCTGAGACACACTGTGACACTCGTTGACACACTGTGACACTCTCTGACAGACTGTGGCACACTCTGACCCGCTCTGAGACAGACTGTGACACTCTCTGATGCTCTGTAACACTCTCTTAGACATGCTGTGACACTCTGTGACTCTCTCTGACACACTGAGACACCCTGTGGCACTCTCTGACAGACTGGGACACACTGTGAGACAATCTGACTCTATCTGACTCTCTCTGAGGCACACTGTGACACTCCCTGACTCACTCTGAAACACACTGTGACACTCGTTGACACACTGTGACACTCTCTGACAGACTGTGGCACACTCTGACCCGCTCTGAGACAGACTGTGACACTCTCTGATGCTCTGTGACACTCTCTTAGACATGCTGTGACACTCTGTGACTCTCTCTGACACACTGAGACACCCTGTGACACTCTCTGACAGACTGTGACACACTGTGAGACACTCTGACTCTATCTGACTCTCTCTGAGGCACACTGTGACACTCCCTGACTCACTCTGAGACACACTGTGACACTCGTTGACACACTGTGACACTCTCTGACTTTCTCTGACACTCTCTGAGGAACACTGTGACACTCTCTGACTCTCTCCGACAGACTATGACACATTGTGACATTCTCTGGCTTTCTCTGACACTCTGAGGAACACTGTGACACTCTCTGACAGACTGTGGCACACTCTGACCCGCTCTGAGACAGACTGTGACACTCTCTGATGCTCTGTGACACTCTCTTAGACATGCTGTGACACTCTGTGACTCTCTCTAACACACTGAGACACCCTGTGACACTCTCTGACAGACGGTGACACACTGTGAGACACTCTGACTCTATCTGACTCTCTCTGAGGCACACTGTGACACTCCCTGACTCACTCTGAGACACACTGTGACACTCGTTGACACACTGTGACACTCTCCGAGACACACTGTGGACTCTCTGACACTCTCTGAGACAGACTGCGGCACTCTCTGACTCTCTCTGACACTCTCTGACACACTATGACACACTCTGACACACTATGACACTCTGACACACTGTGAAACTCTCTGACACACGGTGACATTCTCTGAGACACTGTGACACTCTCAGAGACACACTGTGACACTTTTGACTCTCTCTGAGACACACAGTAACACCCTCTGACAGACTGTGACCCTCTCTGAGACAAATACTGACACTCTCTGACACTCTCTGACTCACACTGAAATATACTGTAACCTTCTCTGACAGACTGTGACACAATGTGAAACTCTCTGAGACAAACGGTGACACTTTCTGGCACTCTCTGACCCTCTGAGACACCCTGTGACACTCTCTGAGACACACTGTGACACTCTCTGGCCCTCTCTGACCCTCTCTGAGATACAGTGTAACACTCTCCGACTCGCTCTGAAACACACTGTGACAATCTCTGATAGACTGTGACATACTGCGACATACTCTGACACTCACTTAGACACACTGTGACACCTCTGACTCTCTCTGACATTCTCTGACACACACTGTGACACTCTCTGGAAGACTGTGACACTTCAAAGACAGACTGTGACATTTTCTGACTCCGTCTGACTCACTCTGAAATATACTGTAACCTTCTCTGACAGACTGTGACCCAGTATGACTCTCCCTGAGACAGACTGTGATAGACTGTGACATACTGCGACATACTGTGACACACTCTGAGACACACTGTGTTACAGCCTGACTATCTCGGACACTCTCTGAGGCACAGTATGACACACTATGACACGCTCTGACTCACACTGACACTCCCTGAGACAACTGTGACACTCTCTGAGAGACTGGGACACCCTCCGACTCTCTCTGACATTTACTTAGACAAACTGTGACACTCTCTGACTCTCTCTGAAACACACTGTGACACTTTCTGACAGACTGTGACTCACTGTGACACGCTCTGACACTCTCTGAGACACACTGTGCCACTTCTGACTCTCTGAGACACACTGTGACACTCTCTGAGACACTCTGTGACACTCTCTGAGACTCACTGTGACACGCTTTGACACTCTCTGAGACACACGGTGACACTTTCTGACTCTCTCTGACTCTCTGAGACACACTGTGACACTCTGTGACTCTCTCTGACACTGTGGAAAACACTGTGACACTCTCTGTCCCTCTCTGACACTCTCTGAGACACACTGTGACATTTATGACTCTGTCTCTCACACTCTTTGAGACACGCTGTGACACTCTCTGACTCTCTCTGAGACAAATTGTGACTCTCTCTGACACTCTGAAATATACTGTGACGCTCTCTCACACATTCTGAGAAACACTGTAACACTCTCTGACAGACTGTGACACACTGTGACACACGATGACACTCTCTGACCTACTGTGACACTCTCTCACAGACGGTGACCCTCTCGGAGACAAATGATGACGGTCTCTGAAACTCTCTGAGACACAGTATGACGCACTGTGACAATGTCTGACTCTTTCTGACCACCTCGCAAATACACTGTAACCTTCTCTTACAGATTGTGACACACGGTGACACTCTCTGAGACACACTGTGACACTTTCTGACTCATTCTGTCACTCTCTGTGACACACTCTGATCCTCTCTGCGACAGACTGTAGCACTCTCTCACGGACTGTGACATTCTCTGAGACAAATGCTGACACTTTCTGACCCTCTCTGAGCCACAGTATGACTCACTGTGACACTCTCAGACTCTCTCTGACACACTTGGAAATACACTATAACCTTCTCTAACACACGATGACACACTGTGACACTCTCTGACTTTCTCTGACACTCTCTGAGGAACACTGTGACACTCTCTGACTCTCTCCGACAGACTATGACACATTGTGACATTCTCTGGCTTTCTCTGACACTCTGAGGAACACTGTGACACTCTCTGACAGACTGTGGCACACTCTGACCCGCTCTGAGACAGACTGTGACACTCTCTGATGCTCTGTGACACTCTCTTAGACATGCTGTGACACTCTGTGACTCTCTCTGACACACTGAGACACCCTGTGACACTCTCTGACAGACTGTGACACACTGTGAGACACTCTGACTCTATCTGAGTCTCTCTGAGGCACACTGTGACACTCCCTGACTCACTCTGAGACACACTGTGACACTCATTGACACACTGTGACAATCTCCGAGACACACTGTGGCACACTCTGACCCGCTCTGAGACAGACTGTGACACTCTCTGATGCTCTGTGACACTCTCTTAGACATGCTGTGACACTCTGTGACTCTCTCTGACACACTGAGACACCCTGTGACACTCTCTGATAGACTGTGACACACTGTGAGACACTCTGACTCTATCTGACTCTCTCTGAGGCACACTGTGACACTCCCTGACTCACTCTGAGACACACTGTGACACTCGTTGACACACTGTGACACTCTCTGACAGACTGTGGCACACTCTGACCCGCTCTGAGACAGACTGTGACACTCTCTGATGCTCTGTAACACTCTCTTAGACATGCTGTGACACTCTGTGACTCTCTCTGACACACTGAGACACCCTGTGGCACTCTCTGACAGACTGGGACACACTGTGAGACAATCTGACTCTATCTGACTCTCTCTGAGGCACACTGTGACACTCCCTGACTCACTCTGAAACACACTGTGACACTCGTTGACACACTGTGACACTCTCTGACAGACTGTGGCACACTCTGACCCGCTCTGAGACAGACTGTGACACTCTCTGATGCTCTGTGACACTCTCTTAGACATGCTGTGACACTCTGTGACTCTCTCTGACACACTGAGACACCCTGTGACACTCTCTGACAGACTGTGACACACTGTGAGACACTCTGACTCTATCTGACTCTCTCTGAGGCACACTGTGACACTCCCTGACTCACTCTGAGACACACTGTGACACTCGTTGACACACTGTGACACTCTCTGACTTTCTCTGACACTCTCTGAGGAACACTGTGACACTCTCTGACTCTCTCCGACAGACTATGACACATTGTGACATTCTCTGGCTTTCTCTGACACTCTGAGGAACACTGTGACACTCTCTGACAGACTGTGGCACACTCTGACCCGCTCTGAGACAGACTGTGACACTCTCTGATGCTCTGTGACACTCTCTTAGACATGCTGTGACACTCTGTGACTCTCTCTAACACACTGAGACACCCTGTGACACTCTCTGACAGACGGTGACACACTGTGAGACACTCTGACTCTATCTGACTCTCTCTGAGGCACACTGTGACACTCCCTGACTCACTCTGAGACACACTGTGACACTCGTTGACACACTGTGACACTCTCCGAGACACACTGTGGACTCTCTGACACTCTCTGAGACAGACTGCGGCACTCTCTGACTCTCTCTGACACTCTCTGACACACTATGACACACTCTGACACACTATGACACTCTGACACACTGTGAAACTCTCTGACACACGGTGACATTCTCTGAGACACTGTGACACTCTCAGAGACACACTGTGACACTTTTGACTCTCTCTGAGACACACAGTAACACCCTCTGACAGACTGTGACCCTCTCTGAGACAAATACTGACACTCTCTGACACTCTCTGACTCACACTGAAATATACTGTAACCTTCTCTGACAGACTGTGACACAATGTGAAACTCTCTGAGACAAACGGTGACACTTTCTGGCACTCTCTGACCCTCTGAGACACCCTGTGACACTCTCTGAGACACACTGTGACACTCTCTGGCCCTCTCTGACCCTCTCTGAGATACAGTGTAACACTCTCCGACTCGCTCTGAAACACACTGTGACAATCTCTGATAGACTGTGACATACTGCGACATACTCTGACACTCACTTAGACACACTGTGACACCTCTGACTCTCTCTGACATTCTCTGACACACACTGTGACAC
Organism: Chiloscyllium plagiosum; assembly: GCF_037043375.1. Classification (NCBI taxonomy): domain Eukaryota; kingdom Metazoa; phylum Chordata; class Chondrichthyes; order Orectolobiformes; family Hemiscylliidae; genus Chiloscyllium; species Chiloscyllium plagiosum. The sequence continues at coordinate 34,185,658 of NW_028270171.1, forward strand.
TCTCTGGAAGACTGTGACACTTCAAAGACAGACTGTGACATTTTCTGACTCCGTCTGACTCACTCTGAAATATACTGTAACCTTCTCTGACAGACTGTGACCCAGTATGACTCTCCCTGAGACAGACTGTGATAGACTGTGACATACTGCGACATACTGTGACACACTCTGAGACACACTGTGTTACAGCCTGACTATCTCGGACACTCTCTGAGGCACAGTATGACACACTATGACACGCTCTGACTCACACTGACACTCCCTGAGACAACTGTGACACTCTCTGAGAGACTGGGACACCCTCCGACTCTCTCTGACATTTACTTAGACAAACTGTGACACTCTCTGACTCTCTCTGAAACACACTGTGACTCACTGTGACACGCTCTGACACTCTCTGAGACACACTGTGCCACTTCTGACTCTCTGAGACACACTGTGACACTCTCTGAGACACTCTGTGACACTCTCTGAGACTCACTGTGACACGCTTTGACACTCTCTGAGACACACGGTGACACTTTCTGACTCTCTCTGACTCTCTGAGACACACTGTGACACTCTGTGACTCTCTCTGACACTGTGGAAAACACTGTGACACTCTCTGTCCCTCTCTGACACTCTCTGAGACACACTGTGACATTTATGACTCTGTCTCTCACACTCTTTGAGACACGCTGTGACACTCTCTGACTCTCTCTGAGACAAATTGTGACTCTCTCTGACACTCTGAAATATACTGTGACGCTCTCTCACACATTCTGAGAAACACTGTAACACTCTCTGACAGACTGTGACACACTGTGACACACGATGACACTCTCTGACCTACTGTGACACTCTCTCACAGACGGTGACCCTCTCGGAGACAAATGATGACGGTCTCTGAAACTCTCTGAGACACAGTATGACGCACTGTGACAATGTCTGACTCTTTCTGACCACCTCGCAAATACACTGTAACCTTCTCTTACAGATTGTGACACACGGTGACACTCTCTGAGACACACTGTGACACTTTCTGACTCATTCTGTCACTCTCTGTGACACACTCTGATCCTCTCTGCGACAGACTGTAGCACTCTCTCACGGACTGTGACATTCTCTGAGACAAATGCTGACACTTTCTGACCCTCTCTGAGCCACAGTATGACTCACTGTGACACTCTCAGACTCTCTCTGACACACTTGGAAATACACTATAACCTTCTCTAACACACGATGACACACTGTGACACTCTCTGACTTTCTCTGACACTCTCTGAGGAACACTGTGACACTCTCTGACTCTCTCCGACAGACTATGACACATTGTGACATTCTCTGGCTTTCTCTGACACTCTGAGGAACACTGTGACACTCTCTGACAGACTGTGGCACACTCTGACCCGCTCTGAGACAGACTGTGACACTCTCTGATGCTCTGTGACACTCTCTTAGACATGCTGTGACACTCTGTGACTCTCTCTGACACACTGAGACACCCTGTGACACTCTCTGACAGACTGTGACACACTGTGAGACACTCTGACTCTATCTGAGTCTCTCTGAGGCACACTGTGACACTCCCTGACTCACTCTGAGACACACTGTGACACTCATTGACACACTGTGACAATCTCCGAGACACACTGTGGCACACTCTGACCCGCTCTGAGACAGACTGTGACACTCTCTGATGCTCTGTGACACTCTCTTAGACATGCTGTGACACTCTGTGACTCTCTCTGACACACTGAGACACCCTGTGACACTCTCTGATAGACTGTGACACACTGTGAGACACTCTGACTCTATCTGACTCTCTCTGAGGCACACTGTGACACTCCCTGACTCACTCTGAGACACACTGTGACACTCGTTGACACACTGTGACACTCTCTGACAGACTGTGGCACACTCTGACCCGCTCTGAGACAGACTGTGACACTCTCTGATGCTCTGTGACACTCTCTTAGACATGCTGTGACACTCTGTGACTCTCTCTGACACACTGAGACACCCTGTGACACTCTCTGACAGACTGTGACACACTGTGAGACACTCTGACTCTATCTGACTCTCTCTGAGGCACACTGTGACACTCCCTGACTCACTCTGAGACACACTGTGACACTCGTTGACACACTGTGACACTCTCCGAGACACACTGTGGACTCTCTGACACTCTCTGAGACAGACTGCGGCGCTCTCTGACTCTCTCTGACACTCTCTGACACACTATGACACACTCTGACATACTACGACACTCTGACACACTGTGAAACTCTCTGACACACGGTGACATTCTCTGAGACACTGTGACACTCTTGGAGACACACTGTGACACTTTTGACTCTCTCTGAGACACACAGTAACACCCTCTGACAGACTGTGACCCTCTCTGAGACAAATGCTGACACTCTCTGACACTCTATGACTCACACTGAAATATACTGTAACCTTCTCTGACAGACTGTGACACAACGTGACACTCTCTGGCACTCTCTGACCCTCTGAGACACCCTTTGACACTCTCTGAGACACACTGTGACACTCTCTGGCCCTCTCTGACCCTCTCTGAGATACAGTGTAACACTCTCCGACTCGCTCTGAAACACACTGTGACAATCTCTGATAGACTGTGACATACTGCGACATACTCTGACACTTTCTGAGACACACTGTGCCACTTCTGACTCTCTGACTCTCTGAGACACACTGTGACACTCTCTGTGACACACTGTGACACACTCTGAGACTCACTGTGACACGCTTTGACACTCTCTGAGGCACACTGTGACACTTTCTGACTCTCTCTGACTCTCTGAGACACACTGTGACACTCTGTGACTCTCTCTGACACTGTGGAAAACAATGTGACACTCTCTGTCCCTCTCTGACCCTCTCTGAGACACACTGTGACATTTATGACTCTGTCTCTCACACTCTTTGAGACAGGCTGTTACACTCTCTGACTCTCTCTGAGACAAATTGTGACTCTCTCTGACACTCTGAAATATACTGTGACGCTCTCTCACACATTCTGAGAAACACTGTAACACTCTCTGACAGACTGTGACAGACTGTGACACACTGTGACACACGATGACACTCTCTGACCTACTGTGACACTCTCTGACACTGGGTGACATTTTCTGAGACTCTGTGACACTCTCTAAGACACACTGTCGCACTCTCTGACTCTCTCTCTGATACTATCTTAGACACACTGTGAAACTCTCTGACTCTCTCTGAGGCACACTGTGATACGCTCTTACAGACACTGACACACTGTGACACTTTCTGACACTCTCTGAGACACACTATGACACGCTCTGACACGCTGTGACACTCTCTGACTCTCTCTGAAACACACTGTGACACTCTCTGAGAAACTGTGACACACTGTGACACTCTCTGAGGCACACTGGGACCCTCTCTGACAATTTGAGATGCACTGTGACACTCTCTGACAGAAAGTGACACACTGTGACACATTCTGCACTCTATAACACACACAGTGACACTCTCTGACATTCTTTGAAACACACTGTGATATGCTCTGACAAACTGTGACAGACTGTGACACACTCTGACACTCTCTGTGACACACCGGGACCCACTCTGACAATTTGAGAGACACTGTGACACTCTCTGAAACATACTGTGACACTCGCTGACAGACTGTGACACACTGTGACACTGTCTGAGACACAATGTGACACTCTCTGACAGACTGTGACACACTGTGACACTCTCTGAGACACAATGTGACACTCTCTGACAAACTGTGACACTCTGACTCTCTCTGAGACTCTCTTAGACACACTGAGACACTCTCTGAGACGCACTGTGACACTGTCTGATCTTATCTGACACGCTTTGAGACCCAGTGTCACACTCTCTGACAGACTGTGACACACTGTGACACTTTGAGCTGCACTGTGACACTCTATGGTCCTATCTGACACTCTCTAAGTCACACTGTGACAGTCTCTGATGCTATCTGACACTCTCTGAGACACACTGTGAACTCTCTGACTCTCTCTGAAACACACTGTGACACTCGCTGAGACACGCTGTGATACTCTCTGACTCTCTCTGACACACACTGTGACACGGTCTGACAGACTGTGACACACTGTGACACACGATGACACTCTCTGACCTACTGTGACACTCTCTGACACTGGGTGACATTTTCTGAGACTCTGTGACACTCTCTGAGACACACTGTGACACTCTCTGACTCTCTCTCTGATACTATATTAGACACACTGTGACACTCTCTGACTCTCTCTGAGGCACACTGTGATACGCTCTTACAGACACTGACACACTGTGACACTTTCTGACACTCTCTGAGACACACTATGACACTCTCTGACATGCTGTGACACTCTCTGACTCTCTCTGAAACACACTGTGACACTCTCTGAGAAACTGTGACACACTGTGACACACTGCGACACTCTCTGAGGCACACTGGGACCCTCTCTGACAATTTGAGATGCACTGTGACACTCTCTGACAGAGAGTGACACACTGTGACACACTCTGCACTCTATAACACACACAGTGGCACTCTGACATTCTTTGAAACACACTGTGACACGCTCTGACAAACTGTGACAGACTGTGACACACTTTGAAACTCTCTGCGACACACCAGGACCCACTCTGACAATTTGAGACACATTGTGACACTCTCTGACATTCTCTGAAACACACTGTGACACTCTCTGACAGACTGTGACACACTGTGACACTCTCCGAGATGCAATGTGACACTCTCTGATAGGTGTGACACACTGACTCTCTCTGAGACTCTCTTAAACACACTGAGACACTCTCTGAGACGTACTGTGACACTGTATGATCTTATCTGACACGCTCTGAGACACAGTGTCACACTCTCTGACAGACTGTGACACACTGTGACACTTTGAGATGCACTGTGACACTCTATGATCCTATCTGACACTCTCTGAGTCATTCTGTGACACTCTCTGATCCTATCTGACACCCTCTGAGACACATTGTGAACTCTCTGACTCTCTCTGAAACACACTGTGACACTCGCTGAGACACACTGTGACACTCTCTGACACACACTGTGACACGCTCTGACAGACTGTGACACACTGTGACACTCTCTGACACTCCCTGAGACACACTGGGACACTCTCTGACTCCCTCTGACAATTTGAGACGCACTGTGACACCCTCTGATCCTATCTGAGACACACTGTGATACTCTCTGTCAGACTGTGACACACTGTGTCACTCTCAAAGACAGACTGTGACATTTTCTAACTCCCTCCGACTCACTCTAAAATATACTGTAGCCTTCTCTGACAGAGCGTGACCCATGGTGTCACTCTCAAAGACAGCCTGTGACACTTTCTGACTCTCTGAGATACACTGTGATACAGTCTGACTCTCTGTGACACTCTCTGAGGCACAGTATGACACACTACGACACTCTCTGACTCACTATGACACTCTCTGAGACACACTGTGACACTCTCTCACAGACTGTGAACCTCTCTGAGACAATCTCTGACCATCTCTGACACTCTCTGAGATACACTGTGACACTCTTTGACAGTCTGTGACACTCTATGACTCTCTCTGACACTTTTGTAGACACACTGTGACACTCTGTGACTCTCTCTGAAACACACTGTGACACTCTCTGACTCTCTGAGACACACTGTGACACTCTGACTCTCTTTGACACTCTGGAAAACACTGTGACACTCTCTGTCCCTCTCTGACACTCTGTGAGACACACTGTGACACTTGCTGTCTCTCTCTGACTCTCTGAGACACTAGGTCACTCTCTGAGACACACTGTGACATTTTTTGACTCTCTCTCACACTCTCTGAGACACACTGTGACACTCTCTGACTCTCTCTGAGACACACTGTGACTCTCTCTGACACTCTGAGATACACTATGTGACTCTCTCACACTCTCTGAGAAACACGGTAACGCTCTCTGACAGACTGTGACACTTTCTGTGACACACGATGACACTCTCTGACGGAGAGTGACACTCTCTGACACTGGGTGACATTTTCTGAGACACTGTGACACTTTCTGAGACACACCGTGACCGTTTCTGTCTCTCTCTCTGACTCCCTGCGACAAACTGTGACACTCTCTGACTCTCTCTGCGACACACTGCGACTCTCTCTGAGGCACACTGTGACACTCTCTGACAGACTGTGACACACTGTGACACTCTCTGACTCTCTCTGATACTCTCAGACACACTGTAACACTCTTTGAGACACACTGTGACACTCTCTGATCTGCTCGACTCTCTGACTCTTTCTGAGACGCACTGTGACACTCGTTGACTCACTCTGACACTCTGTGAGGCACAGTATGACATACTGTGACACTCTATGACTCTCTCTGGCACTATCTGAGGCACACTGTGACACTCTCTGACAAACTGTGACACTCTCTGACTCTCTCTGACTCAATCCGAAATCTACTGTACCCTTCTCTGACAGACTGAGACACACTGTGACATTCTCAGAGACAGACTGCGACACGTTCCGACTCTCTCTGACTCTCTGAGACACGCTATGACTCTCTCTTAGACAGACTGTGACTCTCTCTGACACTCTCTGACTCTCTCTGACACTCTCTGAGGCAGACTGAGACAATCTCTGAAACACACTGTCACACTCTCTAACAGACTGTGAAATTCTCTGACACACTCTGCGGCACACTGTGACATGCTCTGACAGACTGTGACACACTGTGAAACTCTCTGACCCTCTCTGAGACCGACTGCGACACTCTCTGACTCTCCCTGACACTCTCTGAGGCACAGCACGACATCTGTGACCCTCTTTGACAGATTGTGACAAACTGTGACATTCTCTGACTCTCTCTGACCCTCTCTGAGACACTTTCTGAGTCATTCTGTCACTCTCTGAGACACACTATAACACTCTCTCACAGACTGTGACCGTCTCAGAGACAAATACTGACCCACTCTTACACTCTCTGAGACACAGTAGGACTCACTGTGACACTCTCTGACTCTCTCTGGCACACTCTGAAATACATGTAACCTTTTCTGACAGACTCTGACACACTGTGTCACTCTCTGAGACAGACTGTGACACGTTCTGACTCTGACTCTCTGAGACACTCTGTGACTCTCTCTGAGACACACTGTGACTCTCTCTTAGACACACTGTGAGTCTCTCTGACACTCTCTTAAACACACTGTGACACTCTCTGACACTCTCTACGGCACACTGTGACCCCCTCAAAGACAGACTGTGACTCTCTCTGACCCTCTCTGAGACACTCTGTGACACTTTCTGAGTCATTCTGCCACTCTCTGAGACACACTATAACACTCTCTCACAGACTGTGACCGTCTCAGAGACAAATACTGACCCACTCTTACACTCTCTGAGACACAGTAGGACTCACTGTGACACTCTCTGACTCTCTCTGGCACACTCTGAAATACATGTAACCTTTTCTGACAGACACTGACACACTGTGTCACTCTCTGAGAAAGAGTGTGACACGTTCTGACTCTGACTCTCTGAGACACTCTGTGACTCTCTCTGAGACACACTGTGACTCTCTCTTAGACACACTGTGAGTCTCTCTGACACTCTCTTACACACACTGTGACACTCTCTGACACTCTCTATGGCACACTGTGACACCCTCAAAGACAGACTGTGACTCTCTCTGACTCTCTGAGACACACTGTGATACTCACTGAGACTCACTGTGACACTCTCTGACAGACTGTGACACTATGACTCTTTGAGACTCTCTTAGACGCACTGCAACACTCTCTGACTCTCTCTGGCACTCTCCTAGACACACTGTGACACTTGCTGACTCTCTATGATACTTTGGGACGCACTGTGACACACTGTGGCACTCTCTGAGACACACTGTGACATGCACTGACTATATCTGACACTCTCTGATACACAGTATGACACACTATGACACTCTCTGACTATCTCTGACTCTCTGAGGCACACTGTGACACTCTCTGAGACAGACTGTGACCCTTTCTGACTGAATGGGACACTCTCTGACAGACGGTGACACTCTCTGTGACACACTGTTACACTCTCTGACACACTGTTACACTCTCTGACACACTGTTACACACTCTGACCCTCTCTGACACTCTCTGAGACACACTGTGACACTCTCTGAATCTCTCTGACGCTCTCTGAAACATACTGTGAACTCTCTGACACACTGTGACACTCTCCGAACGACTCTAACAGAGTGTGACATTTTCCGTGACATACTATGACACTCTCTGACAGACTGTGACACTCTCTGACACACGATGACATATTCTGAGACACTGTGACACTCTCTGATACTCACTGTGACACTTTCTGACTCTCTCTGACTCCCTGAGACACACTGTGAACCTCGTTGACACACTATGATACTCTCTGACCGACTGTGACACTCTCTGACACACGGTGACATTCTCTGAGAAATTGTGACACTCTCTGAGACACACTGTGACACGCTCTCTGACGGTCTCTGACACTCTCTGAGGAACACTGTGACACTCTCTGACTCTCTCCGACAGACTATGACACATTGTGACATTCTCTGGCTTTCTCTGACACTCTGAGGAACACTGTGACACTCTCTGACAGACTGTGGCACACTCTGACCCGCTCTGAGACAGACTGTGACACTCTCTGATGCTCTGTGACACTCTCTTAGACATGCTATGACACTCTGTGACTCTCTCTGACACACTGAGACACCCTGTGACACTCTCTGACAGACGGTGACACTCTATGTGACACACTGTGATACTTTCGGACGCACTGTTACACTCTCTGACACATGGTGACATTTTCTGAGACGCTTTGACACTGACTGAAACACACTGTGACACTTTCCGTCTCTCTCTCTGACTCTCTGAGACACACTGTGACACTCTCTGACCGGCTCTGACACTCTCTGAGACAGACTCTGACACTCTGTGCCTCTCTCTGAGACACACTGTGACACTCTCTGAGACACACTGTGATACAGTCTGACTCTCTATGACACTCTCTAAGGCACAGTATGATACACTGTGACAATCGCTGACAGATTGTGACACCTTATGACTCTCCCTGAATCTCTGAGACACACTGTGACACTCTCTGACTCTCTTGAATATCTCTGTGACACTCTCTGACTCTCTCTGAGACAGATTGTGACACAGTCTGACTCTCTCTGACACTCTCTGAAGCACAGTTTGACATACTGTGACACTCTCTGACTCGCTCTGACAGTCTTTGAGACACACTGTGACACTCTCTCACAGACTGTGACCATCTCTGAGCCAAACTCTGACACTCTCTGAGGCACTGTATGAGACACTATATGAGAAACTGTGACACTTTCTGACTCTCTCTGACACTCTCTGAAATGCACTATAAGATTCTCTGACAGACTGTGTCACACTATGACATTCTCTGTGACAAACTGTGACACTTTCTGACTCTCTCTAACTCTCTCAGACACACTGTGAGTCTCTTTAGACACACTGTGACTCTCTCTGACACTCTCTTAAACACACTGTGACAGTCTCTGACTCACTCTGACACTCTCTGAGGTACACTGTGACACTCTCTCACAGACTGTGACACACTGTGACACTCTGTGACACACTATGACACTCTCTGAAACACACTGTGACACTCTCTGACTATATCTGACACACTCTGAGACACACTATGACACTCTCTGACAGACTATGACACACGGTGACATTTCTGACGTTCCCTGACTCTCTCTGAGGCACACTGTGATAATCCCTGACAGACTGTGACACACTCTGACCCTTTCTGAGACAGACTGTGACACTTTCAGACCCTCTCTGACACTCTCTGAAACACACTGTGACACTCTTTGACAGACCGTGACAGACTGTGACACTCTCTGTGACCGACTGTGACCGACTGTGACAGACTGTCACATTTTCTCTGACACACTGTGACACTCTCTGACTATTTGTGACACTGTCTGACACTCTCTGAGACACACTTTAACACTCTATGACACTCACTGAGACACACTATGACACTCTCTAACAGAATATGAAACACTGTGACATTCTCTGATCCTCGCTGAGACACACTGTAACACTCTCTGAATCGTTCTGATACTCACTGAGACACACTATGACACTCTCTGACTCTGTCTGACACTTTGAGACGCACTATGACACTCTGAACCTATCGGACACACTCTGAGACACACTGTGACACTCTCTGACTCTCTCTGAGGCACACTGTGACGCTCTCTGTGACTCTCTTGACACTTTGAAACACACTATGACACTCTGATCCTATCGGACACTCTCTGAGACATATTGTGTCACTCTCTGACACTCTCTGAAACACAGTGTGCCACTCTCTGACAGACTGTGACACACTGTGAATTTCTCGGACACTTTCTGAGACACACTGTGACACTCTCTGACTCATTCTGTCTCTCTCTGAGACACACTATGACACTCTCTCACAGACTGTGACCCTCTCTGAGACAAACACTGACTCTCTCTGACACTCTCGGAGACAGAGTACGACTCACTGTGACACTCTCTGACTCTACCTGACACACTCTGAAATACCCTGCAATCTTTTCTGACAGACTGCAACACACTGTGACAATCTCTGATACATACTGTGACCCTTTCTGACTATCTCTGACACACTGTGAGACAAACTATGACACTCTCTGACAGACTATGTCCCACTGTGACATTCTCTGACTATCTGTCTCTCTCTGAGACACTCAGTCACTCTCTGATACACATTGTGACATTTTTTGACTCTCTCTCACACTCTCTGAGACACACTGTGACACTCTCTGACTCTCCCTGAGACACACTGTGATACTCACTGACTCTCGCTGACACTCTGAGACACACGGTGACCCTCGTGTCTCTCCCTGACACTCTGGAACACACTGTGACCTTCTCTGTAACACTCTCTGACACACTATGAGACACACTATGACACTCTCTGACAGACTATGTCCAACTGTGACATCCTCTGACTATCTGTCTCTCTGAGAAACTCGGTCACTCTCTGAGACGCATTGTGACATTTTTTGACTCTCTCTCACACTCTCTGAGACACACTGTGACACTCTCTGACTGTCCCTGAGACACACTGTGACTCTCTCTGACACTCTGAGAAACACTGTGAGACTCTCTGAGACACACTGTGACACTCCCTGACAGACTGTGACACTGTCTGACATTCTCTGAGACACACTATGACACTCTCGGACAGATTATGAAACACTGTGTCATTGTCTGACCTTCTCTGACTCTCTCTGAGGCACATTGTGACACTCTCTGACAGACTGTAACAGACTGAGACACTCTCTGACTCTCTCTGACACTCTGAGACACACTATGAGACTCTCTGACGCTCGCTGAGAAACACTATGACACTCTCTGACAGAGTGTGACACTCTCTGATACACGATGACATTTTTTGACACACTGTGATCATCTCTGAGATACACTGTGACACTCTCTGACCCGGTCTGACACTCTCTGAGTCAGACTGTGACACAATCTGACTCTCTCTGACACTCTCTGAGACACATTATGACACTCTCTGACAGACGAAGTCCCACTGTGACATTCTCTGACTTTTTCTGACACTCACTGAGACAAACTGTGACACTCTCTGAGACACACTTGAGACTCTCTGATTCACTGTGACATTCTCTGAGACACACTGTGACACTCTCTGACACACTGTGACACTCTCTGACAGTCTGTGACAGACTGTGATAATTTCTGTGACACACTGTGACACTCTCTCGCACATGGTGACATTCTCTGACACACTATGACACTCTCTGAGACACACTGTGTCACTCACTGTGACACACTGTGACACTCTCTGAGACACACTATGAAACTCTCTGACACACTGTGACACTCTCTGACAGATTGTGACACTCTCTGAGACAAACTGTGACTCTATCTGACACTCTCTGCCATTCTCTGAGACACACACCGACTCTCTCTGACAGATTGTGACACACTGAGACACTCTCTAGTTCTCAATGACACGCTCTGAGATGCACTGTGACACTCCCTGACAGACTGCAACACACTGTGACACTCTGATTCTCAATGACACTCTCTGAGATGCACTGTGACCCTCCCTGACAGACTGTGACACACTGTGGCACACTCTGATTCTCAATGACACTCTCTGAGATACACTGTGACACTCTCTGACAGACTGTGACACACTGTGACACTCTCTAATTCTCTCTGACTCGCTCTGAGATGCACTGTGTCACTCTCTGACTGACTCTGAGACACACATTGACTCACTCCGACACTCTGTGACATACTCTGAGACAGTGTGACAGTCTCTGACACTCTGTGAAACAGACTGTGACACTCCCTGACTCTCTCTGACACTCTCTGAGGCAGTCTGCGACACTCTCTCACTCTTTTTGTCTCTCTCTGAGACACAGTGTAAAACTCTCTGACAGACTGTGACTCTCTCCGAGACAATCTCTGACACTCTCTGAGACAGACTGTGACACCCTCTGACTCCCTCTGAGTCACAGTACGATGCACTGTGATGCTCTCTGACACTCTCCGACACTCTCTGAAACACACTGTAACAATTTCTGACAGGCTGTGACACACTGTGTCAATCTCTGACTCTCTCTGACAATCTCTGAGGCACACTATGATACTCTGACAGACTGTGACAAACTGTGACACTCTCTGACTTTCTCTGACACTCTCTTAGACACACTGTGACACTCTCTGACCATTTCTGTCACTCTCTGAGACACACTGTGACACTCTCTCACAGACGGTGACCCTCTCAGAGACAAATGCTGACCGTCTCTGAAACTCTCTGAGACACAGTATGACACACTGTGACAATGTCTGACTCTTTCTGACCACCTCGCAAATACACTGTAACCTTCTCTTACAGATTGGGACACACGGTGACACTCTCTGAGACACACTGTGACACTTTCTGACTCATTCTGTCACTCTCTGTGACTCACTCTGATCCTCTCTGCGACAGACTGTAGCACTCTCTCACAGACTGTGACATTCTCTGAGACAAATGCTGACACTCTCTGACCCTCTCTGAGCCACAGTATGACTCACTGTGACACTCTCAGACTCTCTCTGACACACTTGGAAATACACTATAACCTTCTCTAACACACTATGACACACTGTGACACTCTCTGACTTTCTCTGACACTCTCTGAGGAACACTGTGACACTCTCTGACTCTCTCCGACAGACTATGACACATTGTGACATTCTCTGGCTTTCTCTGACACTCTGAGGAACACTGTGACACTCTCTGACAGACTGTGGCACACTCTGACCCGCTCTGAGACAGACTGTGACACTCTCTGATGCTCTGTGACACTCTCTTAGACATGCTGTGACACTCTGTGACTCTCTCTAACACACTGAGACACCCTGTGACACTCTCTGACAGACGGTGACACACTGTGAGACACTCTGACTCTATCTGACTCTCTCTGAGGCACACTGTGACACTCCCTGACTCACTCTGAGACACACTGTGACACTCGTTGACACACTGTGACACTCTCCGAGACACACTGTGGACTCTCTGACACTCTCTGAGACAGACTGCGGCACTCTCTGACTCTCTCTGACACTCTCTGACACACTATGACACACTCTGACACACTATGACACTCTGACACACTGTGAAACTCTCTGACACACGGTGACATTCTCTGAGACACTGTGACACTCTCAGAGACACACTGTGACACTTTTGACTCTCTCTGAGACACACAGTAACACCCTCTGACAGACTGTGACCCTCTCTGAGACAAATACTGACACTCTCTGACACTCTCTGACTCACACTGAAATATACTGTAACCTTCTCTGACAGACTGTGACACAATGTGAAACTCTCTGAGACAAACGGTGACACTTTCTGGCACTCTCTGACCCTCTGAGACACCCTGTGACACTCTCTGAGACACACTGTGACACTCTCTGCCCCTCTCTGACCCTCTCTGAGATACAGTGTAACACTCTCCGACTCGCTCTGAAACACACTGTGACAATCTCTGATAGACTGTGACATACTGCGACATACTCTGACACTCACTTAGACACACTGTGACACCTCTGACTCTCTCTGACATTCTCTGAAACACACTGTCACACTCTCTGACAGACTGTGACACTCTCTGCCCGACTGCGATGCTATCTGACACACTGTGAGACACTGTGACACTCTCTGAGACACACTATGACACTGTCTGTCTATCTCTGACACTCTCTGAGACAGACTGTGACGCTCTCTGACACTGAAGCACGATGTGACACTCTGACTTCTTCTGTCAATCTCTGAGACACACTGCAACACTCTCTCACGGACTGTGACACTCTCTGACAGTCTCGGAGACACAGTATGACACACTGTGTCACTTTCTGACTCTCTCTGAAACACTCTGAAATACACTGTAACTTTCTCTGACAGACTGTGACATACTGTGAAACTTGCTGAGACGCACTGCAACAAATTCCGACTCTCTCCGATGCTCTGAGACAAACTGTGACACTTTCTGACAGTCTATGACACACTGTGACATTCTCTGACTTTCTCTGACACGCTCTGAGGCACACTGTGACAATCCCTGACAGACTGTGGCAGACTGTGACACTCTCTGATTCTCTGAGACACACTGTGACAGTCTCTGACTCTCTCTGATACTCTGAGACACACTATGACACTGTTTGACTCACTTCAACACTTTCTGAGACACACTGTGACACTCTCTGACTCTCTCTGACACTCTCTGAAACACACTGTGACAATCTCTGAGACACACTAGGACACTCTCTGATCGACTGTGACACTCTCTGACACACGGTGACATTCTCTGAGACACTGTGACCCTCTCTGAGATGCACTGTGACACATTCTGTCTGTCTCTCTCTGACCCTCAGAGACACACTGTGACACTCTCTGAGACACACTGTGACACTCCCTGCCTCTCTCTGAGACACTCGGTCACTCTCTGAGACACAGTGTGACACACTGTGACATTTTCTGACTCTCTCTCACACTCTCTGACACACACTGTAACTCTCTCTGACAGATTGTGACACACTGTGACACTCTCTGACTCACTCTGAGACACACTGTGACACTTTCTGACTCTCTCTGAATGTGACATTCTGTGGGACACTGTGACACTTTCTGACTCTCTCTGACACGCTCTGATACAGAGTGAGACACTCTCTGACTCTCTGACACTCTCTGAGATATAGTATGACACATTATGACATTCTCAGACTCTCCCTGACACACTCTGAAACATACTGTGACACACTACGACACTCTCTGTCACATGGTGACATTCTCAGAGACACTGTCACTCTCTGACACTCTCTGAGTCACACTATGACACTCTCTGAATCACTCTGTCACTCTCTGAGACACACTGTAACACTCTTTGACAGACTGTGCCCCTCCCTGAGACAATTGCTGACCCTCTCTGGCACTCTCTGAGTCACTCTGTAACACTCTCTGACAGACTGTGACATTCTCTGAGACAAACACTGACACTCTCTGACACTCTCTGAGACACAGTATGACACACTGTGACACTCTCTGATTCTCTGAAGTACACTGTGACACTCTCTGAGACATACTATGACACTCTTTGACAGGTTGTTACACACTGTGACACACTCTGACCCGCTTTGAGACTGACTGTGACACTCTCTGGCATTCTCTGACACACTCTGTAACACACTGTGACACTCTCTGACAGACTGTGACAAACTGTGACACTCTCTGTCTTTCTCTGACATCTCTGAGGCAGACTGTGACACTCTTTGACTGGCTGTGACACACTGTGACACACTCTGACCCTCTCTGAGACCGACTGTGACACTCTCTGACACTCTCTGAAACACACTGTGACACTCTCTGACAGACTGTGACACACTGTGACACTCTCTGAGACACACTGTGACACTTTCTGACTCTATCTGACTCTCTGAGACTCTCTCTGACCCTCTCTGAGGCACAGCACAACACACTGTGACACTCTGACAGATTGTGACAAACTGTGACACTTTCTGACACTCTCTGAGGCAGGCTGTAACACTCCCTGACAGACTGTTACACACTATGACACTCTCTGACTCACTCTGATACTCTCAGAGGCATACTGTGACATTCTCTGACTCTCTCTGACACTCTCTGAGACACACTGACTCTCTCTGACAGACTCTGACACACTGAGACACTCTCTGAAAATCTCTGAGACACACTGTGACACTCTCTGGCAGACTGTGACACTATCTGATTCTCACTGACACTGTCTGAGACTCACTGTGACACTCTCTGACACTCTCTGACTGACCGTGAGACACTGTGAGAATCTCTGATGCACTGTGACACTCTCTGAGACACACCGTGACACTCTCTGAAACACACTGTGGCTCTCTCTGGCACGCTCTAAAACGTACTGTGACACTCTCTGACAGACTGTGACACACTGTGATACTGATTTACCCTGTATTAAGCACTGTCTGACTTTCTCTCTGACACACTGTGACAATCCCTGACACACTGTGACATCCATTGAGACACTTGACACTTTCTGACACTCTGTGAGACACACTGTGACACTCTCTGACACATTGTGACACTCTCTGCCTCTATCTGACACACTATGACAATCTCTGACATACTACGACACTCTCTAAGACACCGTGACACTTTCTGACACTCTCAGACACACGCTGTATCCCTCTCTAAGACACTCTGATAACCTCTGATGCTCTCTGAGACTTACTGTGACACTCTCTATCAGACTGTGACACTCCCTGACTCTCTCTGACACTCCCTGAGACACACTGTGACACTCTCTGAGACACACTGTTACACTGTCTGACCCTCTTTGACACTCTCTGTAACACACTGTGACACTCTCTGAATCTCTCAGAGACCCACTGTGACACTCTCTGTAACACACTGTGACACTCTCTGACTCTCTCTGACACTCTCTGAGTCCCACTGTGACACTCTCCGACACTGTCTGGGACATACTGTGCAACTCTCTGATACACTTTGACAATCTCTGACTGTCTTTGAGACACACTGTGACATTCTCTGACACACTGCGACACTCTCTGACACGCTATGACATTCCCTGCCTCTCTCTGACTCACTGGGAAACTCTCTGAGACACATTGTGACACCCTCTGACTCTCTGAACACACTGTGACTATAATAGAAAATTATCGATTTACTGTGAAATTAATTATCCATATACTGTGAAATTAATTACCATTTACTATAAAGTTTAAAGAGAATGCTTTGTTTAAATCAATACTGTGCTGAGCTTTGTAAACGATGCTTTGATGAAGGGTTGCAGTTAGCTTATCTCTGTTTGATTTCTGGAAGCATTCAACTCGCCCTTGCGAAAGTCGAACTCAGCGAAAGCTGAATAACTGTTATGTCCAGCACCAGGGGATGAGAGGATAACAACTTGAGTTTCCCCAGTCTGTGCCCTTGAGAGTGTGATAAGGAACGCTATAAGGCAGGTGTCTGTGTAAATGTTTGGGTACTCATTGCATTGAGGCATCTGACTTAGTGTAATGGGTCAATCTTGTAAAATGTTTAATACAGACCCTTGTTTTCATCTTGCTAATTATTATTTCAAGTCAATTTAATTTCTCTGACACTAAACTTGGGGGCTCGACCCGGGACCCCGCGACTGGATGAGATTCTGAAGATTCCCAGGAAGCGCAGGTGCCAGCACCTTGAAGGTCTTTCACTTCATCTCGAGTGCTGAATTGGACCTTTTGCGTGAGAGGACTGGAAATCTGTGGATTGCCCTAGCGCCGGGATTTCAAATCAATTAAGGTTGGGTAATAGTCGTGGTTTACGTAATCCTACATAGAGAGTCATTTTAAGAGAATAAATACAGCAGGAAAAGGGTTCAGTGAACTCTCACGTGGTATTAGAGTAAAACCCCAAGGGAAGGGGATTGCTGTCTCAAGAGTGTTTAAGAGACAGCAAGGTTAAGGCTGGCTTTAGACTTGGAACCACTACTGGCTGAGTTGGACTCGCCTAAGACGTACCAGGTACGTGGTTTCTTGGTTTACGAAAACCAAGGCCTTGAGGCGGACGTGCCCAGTGTGAGAGGGGACCTCCAGAGGTAAAAGTAAGTCAAAAGGGAATAGATAACTGTACCACTAGAGCGAGAGACAGAGAGAGAGAGAGAGAGAGAGAGAGAGAGATGAATACTTTTCCAGTTAAACTAAAAATGGGTTCTGGCAAGAGCAAACAAAGGGAGAGTCCACACAAAATTTGGAATAGTCAACCAAAATGTTTTAGTAAAAGACAGCTGGAAATATTAAGGTTGAGGTAGGAGGAGAGAGAGAAAGAGAAAAGGGACGGAAAGATCGAACCTATGAATTGGAGTGCTTCTTGTACGTGGAAGGCTGAGGCTGATATCAGAGAAAGGAAATCTCAAGTAAAGGACAGACCAAATACACGTACAAACACCAGTGCACATGCGGGAAACAACCTAACGAAGCTGTACAGTGTCTGAAATCTGTTTCAGACCCTGACCTTGATGACTGCCCTCCGAGACCTGCCGCCCCCCCTACGAGATCTGCCTGGTGAAAGTTCCACGTCAGCGGCCACCGCCTCAGGGCCTGCTAGATCACCGATAGCACACCATACCCGCAACAGACCGAAGCAAGAAGGCCAAAAAAAGGACGACCACTCCAAGATGGAAAGGCATCCAAGGCCTGTCCGTGATCACCCCCCGACGGATGATGAATCCGTGGGGGTACTGGCCTACGATCATCTAACCAGGTCGTTCTGCAAGCCCCAATGGTTGATGTTGCAGGTCCAGAAGGGCGCCCAGTGTTGGCCCACCAGCCATTGACCATGAGCGATCTGGAAGTGCCTGTGGGCAGTTGCCTGACCCACGCGAGGTTGGAGCTAATAAGAAGTGACAAAGTTCTGTACTGAGTTCTGTCCCATGTCACATGAGATGAGACGTCTCCTGGGATGAAAACCAGGTGCCAATGTCACCAAACACAAGTATACCTGGCCAGCTGCAAACGTCCATGCCAGAGCAGCCAACCCGCAAGGGGAAGAGAAAGGAGACTTTAATGCTTTTGTTGCAGCGCTGGCAACCGCCTGTAGGGAGGCATTCCCAGTGCGAATGGATATGACCAAAACAGCAATGTGAAAACAATGGGAATGTGAGAGAGTGTCCCAGTACCTTACGCACCTCACTGAAGTCCATAACGCACACAGTGCACTGAGACGACATGAGGACATAACGACGGCAGAAATCACACTGTATGAGGCACATCTGAGGAACAGCTTCATCATTGGAATGAAGGAAGAAATAGCGAAAAAGGTAAAAGACACATTTATTACCTGGGACACGGGAAAGCTGAATTTGATAGAACAACATGCGATACATGCTGAAATATTGCTTACCCAAGAGAAGGATAAGCGGAAACTAAAGATGGAACAGCAAACACATAAAGCTCAGCTTACTCTGATGCAAATGGTCACCCAGCTGTTGGAGGGAGGTACTGCAGGAAGAGAGAGAGGCAGAGGGGGAGGTCGCGGAAGAGGAAGAGGTCGCAAAAAAGGCGCTGATAGAGGTAGATCTGGCGGGTGCTTTGTTTGCAGAGCAATGGACCACTGGATGAGGCAGTGCCCACACAGACAGCCTCACTCGGTTTTGGAGGCGGGACAGCAGGGTGACTGTCAGGGGAAGGCTGAGGTGGAGGTGCACAGCCCACAAGGTACAGGTAAGCCTCTTTCCCTTACACTTGACAATGAAGATTCACTTATGCTCATCTCTTCTACTAACCTTTCGCGCACTGCAACATATCACACCTCAATGTTCAGCACTGAGATTTCGAATTGTGGACAGTACATCCAATATCACAATGATGCATATCATTCGATGCCCACCACTATGTTATATGTGGAAGGTACATCAGTTACCTTTTTGGTAGCTACAGGGGCAACACACTCAGTCCTTAAATTAAGCCAGTTTAGACAATCGACACAAATAAAGATGAGTGAAAGGTTCCTGAACACAATGGATGCATCCGGAGTCATGATGCGGGAGAGATTTTCTGCACCTCTACTATGCAAAACTAGTAACAGGGAAACATTCCAATTTTCCTTCTTGTAATCGGAATTTTGTCCTTTAAATCTGATGTGTCGGGATTTCATAGGGACACTGGGGTAGGATTTGGTCAGTACTCCCACGGGGTTGCAGGTAATTCAAAGGAAGATTGCAGGCTGTAAAATATGACCCACGACCCCTGATGTATGTGTATAAGTGGCGATTAAGCCAGAGAGCGATACGTTCAGTGAGCGATTCACTCACCCTGGAAGCAAGCAACCATGTTAATCCTACTAACACCGAATTTCTTGCTGGAGACATGGTGCACTGCACAGCACACATACACCGTGATGGCCCTGACGAACCATATGAGAAGGATTGGTTCAGGAGATTGGTTAAAACAAGATTAGCTGTTATTGTGTGAATTTTAATGGAGTGATCACAGATGTGCGGTCAGTATGAACTTATCCAAAGTATCTGTGACGGTCAACTAGACCCTATCTTTTTGATGTGGAAGGCTCTGCTCTGACGTGTCACTGGCGAAGGTGTCCAGTAACAGTTGGCAGGATTTGGGAGCATGGGTGCTAAAGGCACAAAGAACAAAAGGTTGGCGCTCGAGGGACGAAGTGGGTATCTGGTTAAATGCAGATATGCGGACATATAAGAAGAAACTAAGCTGGCTAACTCAGGCAGATAGGACAGTCCAGGTAACCCCCGCTAGCCCTGAGAAGCCAAGGAGTGTAGCCTAACGTTTCCCTAAGTTAGAAGTCACGGACCCAAAATTAAAAATGGTCCCGACTGAGTTTTGGACAAAGGACAATCATAATGTAGGGCTCATACGGGGCTGTTAACCCTAACGGATAACCCCGAAGTCTGAGTATCGTCCTTGCAGAGCACAATACCTGTTAAAACCCGAGGCCACAAAAAGAATTACTCCAGTCTTTGAATCCCTCCTAAAGGCTGGAGTGATAATCCCCTGTGAAAACTCACCGGTGAGAACCCCCATTTATCCAGTCAAACAGGCAAACATTCCTGGTGAACCGGAGGAATGGAGATTTGTTCAAGACCTGCAGGCAGAAATAACGCTGTTGTTCCACATGCCCCAAATGTTCCCAACCCCTGTACTGGCTCAAATTCCACCGGACAGGAAATGGTTCTCTGTTGTGTATTTAGCAAATACCTTCTTTAGCATACCGGTGCACCCAGATAATCAATTGTGGTTCGTTTTTTCATTCAAAGGGTAATGATATACCTTCACGTGAGGTTACTGTGAGTCCCCCACCATATGTAATGGGGCGCTGCGCAGGAGTCTGGAGGCTCTTGTTCAAACCCTGGGGTCAGTGTTTCTGCAGTATGTAGATGATTGCTTGATATCGGCACCAACAAAGGAACAATGTGGAAGGAGACCCTTGCGTTGCTCTGCCATCTAGCGCTGGAAGGGCACAAAGCCACTATCGCAAAGCTACAATTTGTGCAACAACAGTTGAAGTTCTTAGGTCACCTAATATCTGAATAAGGGAAGGCTATTGGTCCAGACAGAGTTCAAGCAATCCAGCAAATTCCAAAGCCTCATACGAATAGACAATTGCTCTCCTTTTTGGCCATGTGCTCCTACTGTAGGATGTTTATCGCACATTACGCAACCCTTGAGGCGCCCCTAAGTGACATAGCCCATGGCAAAGGGTTGCAGAACCAGAGTCCGTTACAGTGGGCCCCAGAAGCCGAGAGTGCCTTTTTTGAATTTAAAAGGGCGCTCCAAACTACACCTACGCTGGGAATTCCGAACCCAAACAAGCCTTTTGTACATACGGTAGATGAGAAGCGTGACTGCATGACATCTGTGCTGATGCAGCATCATGGGGGAAGATTGAGGCCGGTAGCATATTTTTCAGCTAAACTAGACCCTGTAGCAGCAGGATTGCCTCAATGCCTGTGAGCTGTGGCTGCAGCTGAAAAGGCTGTTGTAGCAACCAGGGATATAGGCGGCTACGATGAATTAACCCTTCTGGTCCCACAAGCAGTATCCTTACTACTTTCCGAGAAAAAGACCGCACATGTCAGCAGAACGTTGGCTCCGATACAATACTGTGTTATTGGAGATGCCTAACATTAAAATAAAGCGATGTAATGTCCTTAACCCTGCTAACCTTCTCCCCAAAGAAGGAGATGGAGACCCACACGGACTGTGTTGCTGTAACTAATGACATTTGCAGCCACAGACCAGATTTGCAGGATTCACCATTTCAGAATCCAGATATGGAATTTTTTGTGCATGGGTCAGCATTCAGGAGCAAGGAGACAGGCCAGAATTGTGTTGGGTATGCTGTAGTGACTATCTATGAGGTAGTAAAAGTGGGATCACTCCCTTCTCATCTGTCAGCGCCAGCAGCGGAGCTGATTACCTTGACTGAGGCCTGTAAATTGGCTGAGGGAAGGACAGTGAATATTTACACCGATAGCAGATATGCATTCGGGGTTGTACATGATTTTGGAACCCTGTGAAAACACAGGGGCTTCTTGATCTCCACGGAAAGCCCATCACACACCGCGACCTGATTTCCGACCTCCTGGAAGCGGGTCCTGTTGTCTAAATCAATCGCTGTGTGTAAGTGTGAAGCTCACAGAGAAAATAATGATCTTATTTCCCAAGGCAATGCAAGGGCAGACTCAGCAGCAAAAGCAGCATCCCAGCAGCCGCCATCTGAGTAGATTAACATGTGTATGATAAAAATTTGTACCCAAACAACAGATGTACGGGAGTTACAGTCACAGGCCACACCGGGAGAAAAGCGTGAGTGGACGAAAGCAGGATGCAGCGTGAGGGAAGGAGTATGGTGTGGCTCCAATGGTAAACCCTGTCTACCACCATCATTATTTCCATTCTATGCCAAACTGACACACGGTAAGGACCATGTGTCAAAAGGGGGGACGTACAACAGTATTTTGGCACACTGGTACACTTTGGGATTTACTCATTACTCCCAGAAATATTGTGAGCCTTGTGTTATCTGTGCTACTATTAATGTGGGGAGGGGAATACAGATGAGTCAGGCAGTACACCCCCAACTCCAAAAACCTTTTGAACATTTACAGATGGATTTCATTGAACTACGCCCAGCGAAGGGAAAAGATATTGTCTGGTAATAGTGGATATGTTTTCCAAATGGTTGGAAGCGTTCCCCACTTCTAAACAGGATGCCAGTGCAGTAGCCAAAGCTTTGCCAACTGAGATAATTCCAAGATGGGGCATCCCTGAAAGGCTTAGGAGCGACAATGGGACACCATTGGCCAATAATGCCTTACAGCAGATCAGTGATTATTTAGGAATAAATATGAGCCAACACTGTGCCGACCACCCAGCAAGTGGTGGGGCAGTGGAAAGAGAAAATGCTACCCTAAAAAATAAATTGACAAAATATTGTGAGAAACTAGGGGTGACATGAACAAAGGCACTCCTCATTGTGCTGATGTATATGAGTTCGAGGAGGAGAGGAAGAGCTAATCTTATCCAGTTTAAGATTTTGTTTGGTACACCATCCAACACAGGGATTGGCCCAAGACCTAAGATAAGACAGATAACAGACCACTGTGACGATGAGATGTTGTGTTACTGTATAAAACTCTCTACACTTTTGTCTCAAACACAGAATCAAGTAAAAGCAGCACTATCCCAACGAGTAGAAGGGAAGCTGCACGATCTAGAACCTGGAGACTGGATAGTGGTGAAAGACTTCAGGAGGAAAAACTGGAAGGTGGAGAGGTGGCTGGGACCGTTTCAAATGCTCCTCACAACACAGATAGCTGTTAAGATCGCCGATGTCTAGCTATCTAGCTCTGTACGTTTTTTAAAATCTGGCTCTTTTTTTTCCCTTGTTGTCATAAAATGGCAAAAAAGGGGGGGGGGGGGCGGGGTGGAATGTAATTGAAAATTAACAAAATTAACATTTACTGTGAAATCTGAAACATTTGCTAAATCTAACACTCGGCTAAAACTAACACTTTGCTAAAATTGTAAGTAGACAACCTGACTTTGCTGGATTCTGCAAGCAGACAACTTGGCCTTGCAGGGCATGCAAAACAGTCAAACTCAGCAAGAGTCAGAGAAAACATAAACTTCATATCAACAGCCTAATGTTCCCAATTCTTATCCTTGAGTGTGTGATAAGGAAAAGTGAAATGTTTAAAAGGCATATGTGAAAGCTGTTCAGCCCCTCCATGCAGTATTTTGCCAAGTGTATTTACCCCTGTAGAGGTTTCAGTAAAGCTTTTTATTTGCTCTTGCTAACGTTTGAGACGAGTCGAATTTATTTCCACAACAGTAAGTATGCCTCATTATTACACCGATATAAACATTAGGAATAAATCGCAAATACCCTGGCCATTTGACATCATGCTGCTGCAACAAATTATCCTGACACAGCACTATGACTGGAATAATTGATCTCACCCACAATACTACAATCTCTCAGTGCCACAGGATCGCAGTGGTTCGAGGCAACAAGATACACACCAACAATCTTATGATAGCAAATTAAACCTTGTTGATACTCAGACTTGGAAGGAATTGTCACGTTAAAAATTTTAAACAAGTAGATTTGGAGGACCATCTTAAAGAGGAGATGCAGCTGGGGAAGTGAAGATGTTTAGTGAATGAGTCAATCATTTTAACTGAGCTCAAGAGAAATGCATGTTTTTTCTTTACATCTGCTACCATGTGGAACTATCTTTGTCAGCCATTGTTGTGGGATATTTACACTCTTCTTCTAACTCAGCTTTCTGAAATTGTCTATTAAATGACCCTTGATTGTATTTTAGTTGGTAAAATCTACAGCACCATCTTCATTGACCTGCTCTGACACTAGCTTAATAAACTGACCTTTCCGTACATGTCCATACATGTGTTTTCCATTTGCATCTCTATTCTAGTTGTTTCTTGTAAATCCAATGTTTCTGAGGAACAAATTATTCTCCCCAAATGGTAGCCTCTGGAAGTATCCTCAATATTTTAGTTATATTATATTGGCTGTTCTTTATTACAGGGTTTGTCTCTTCTCTTATGTAGCGACATGGTAATTGAAAACTCTTCAGTCCTCTGACCACAATTCCATATTTATGGAGCATTAAATAGTTAAGAATAATCACTTTGCTGTTGTGTCCAAACCTCAGAAACACTCAGACATCCCATCCAGACTGAGCAAATGTATTAATTTACCACGGTATAAAACAAATTGGTTTGAATGGGGGTTAAGTGAACCTGCTCGTTCAGTGATTGTAGTTAATGTCAGTCTCCATGCATCAAATTATTTCACTAACAGGTTTACTTCCTATTAATAAGGGGTCTTACATTGTTATCACATTGTATCAGTCGGAACTTCACCTTCAGCAATAACCAGGATCAACCGTTCAAGAGTAAGGGAGAAAAGAGATCAGAGTCTGAGAACAATACACTGGAATGTTCCAACAATGGACCAGGATATGAGAACAATAGACTGGAATGTTTATATTTGGGTCGTTACAATCTTCCTCAAGATTGGGTGGATCTTAAGTCTGCTTTGCTGGTTCAAGCTGATTTCTATCCTCTCCTCACTATTATTCCTAGTAAGTCTTTCTATCTGACTATGAATTCAATAAGAACCTTGTTGAACTAACTTACTGACCCAAAATTTAAATACTGAAGAAAAGGAAGCCGTTGCCATGAATTCTGTCCACAAGCTCAATTCCTTACCAAACAATTTTAATGCCAATATCTGAAGTGGAATCAAACTGCTTATAACTCCAACAAGCACTTCGGATCTAAGCTAATATCTATTTCCATATTCTCTCCAGCACCAATCCTGTTCACGACTAACTCCGCAATATCTCAAGTCTCCCATTTTGTCTCAGTCTAGCTGCTGAATAAACCATCATCTGCACCTTTGTTATATCCAGATTCAACTGTTCCTTTTCTCTTTCAGCCACAAATAATTTGACCAGAAATGTTGAGTGTTCTCCCTGAAAGGTGCTGACTTCAGGAGAGTCAGTGGGATTTTGGTAATATCACTACACTTGCAATCAGAGCCCCAGGCTTTCACCCCAGGCTTCGACTGTGGGTTCAAATACCCTCACTTCACCACCTCCTTCCGCCCCCCACACTCCCCCACCCCCCCGCCCCCAGAAGAACAGCTGGTGGGTTTTGAATTCAATTACAGTCAGTAATAGCAACAATCCGTTGTTGTAGAAATTCCGGTTCATTCAGGCCCTTTTGGGGAAGGATATCTACCATCCTTTCCAAATATGACATCATGATTCCAGACTCTGACAAATGTCTCTGCCTCTTTGTTGTACACTAGAATCACCAAACACACCATTCAATTCAGGGCTGAGAATTATGGAATCAACATAATTCCTGTCGAGTCTTGTGTACTTTGTGTGAATGTTGTGTATATTTCTGATCACCACACTACCACGAAGACGTGGAGGCTTTGGTTTACCAGGATGTTGGCTGGTTTGGAAGGTATTGGCAATGAGGAGAGATCAGACAAACTTGTGTTTTCACTTGAACACTGATGAATGAGGGGGGGACTTGAAAGAAGTTGAAAAAATTCTGAGAGGCATGGACAGAATGGATAGTCAGAGCCTGTTTCCCAGGATACTAATCTCAATTACAAGGGGACATAGTTTTAACATAAGAAGGGAAAGTTTAAAGGAGATGTGAGACAGCTTTTTTACACACATGTTGATAAGCGCCTGGAATGTGCTTCCTAAGGTAATGGTGGAGGTGGATTCAATAGCAACTTCTTGAATTGGAAGGGAATCAAGCGATATAGGCCATGAAAAGATAAAAGGTTTTTCATTTAGAAAGGCATCAAGTGTGAGCACAGTCTTAGTGGGCCGAAGGGCATGTTCCTGTGCTGTGCTGTTCTTTGTTCTTTCTTCTCTCTTTCCTCTATATCTGTTAAAAAGAGTTGCATTCACCTCCTTAGTACACTGTGCAGTAAGCTGTAAGTGCTGAATGCAAGTTCCTATGCAACTCGTTAGAGGGGCTGAATTGTGTATTCCTGTGCCTCAGTAATAGCCTTGAGGAATTCACTGAGGGACGTGTTGTGTGACATTACACGGGAGGGAGGGGTACCAGTTGGCCATTCCGTCCCTGCTACACCATTCAGACAGATCAGCGCTGATCTGACTGTGGTTGAACTCCCTGTCCATCTCTGTCCCCCAAAAAACATGGGATTGCTTGAACATCAAGGACCTACTGAGATCAGCCTTCAATATCTTCACTGCTCCCTGCAGATGAGAATGCCACAGGTAGCATAGCCCTCAGGACAAAGGAGCATCCTCATCTCAATCTAAAATGGGAGCACCCTTACATTTAAAGTGATTGTCCTTACACCAATCACCTCCTATTTGTGACATGATGCACAACAAATAAGAACAGACGTAGACCATTCAACCCCCTCAAACCTGACCCACATAAGCACTGGCTCTCTAGTTGATCAAATATCTATCAAATTCAGCCTTCACTGCTCTTTGGGCAACTCGTTGTCAGATACACCCTTATCTCAGTCTGAAATGGAAGAAGTCACATTTTCAAACATTCTACAGTTCCCCTTGTTCGACACAACCGCACATCTCCTGCTTGGTGCTTGTTCTAGTGAAGGGGAGCAAGCTAACAACATATAGATTATGTGTTTGGGGGTGGTGGTAGGAGGTTCAGGCGGTTACAGCATTGCAAATGGACAACATAGCAGAAACATCTAGTCTGCGATAAGAAAACATCCATCATTGTCCCTCACAACTAACTTCACTCGAGCAATTGGTGATGGGAGATGTGACCAATAGCCAGCGATACCAGCATTCAACCCAGTCCAGTTATTATTGTGCTCTGAAGGTACCACACTGAAAGGAGTTAACCGATCTGTTTGTTCAGTGACTGTGATTGATGACAGTCTCCATGGATTCCAATTGTGTCACTGGATGGTTTCCCTCTTCTATTAGTAAGGGGCCTCTTACGGCACTTTATCCCATAGTAGCAGCAGGTGCATCACCTCTAACACTAACAGGGATCCGCAGCTGCAGAGACAGGAAGAGGAGAGATAAACATCTGAGAATAGTTTGGAATGATCCATTAATGGATCAAGATTGAGAACATTAGACTGGAATGCTGCAGCAATGGACAGGAGTTTATCCTGGGGTCTTTTCTATCTTTCGTGGTATTGGTCAACATTACAAGATCGGATAGAAGCCGTACTGATGATTATCCAGGCGGGTTACTATCCCATGCTCGCTATTATTGGTGTTCCTGGTAAGTCTTTCCATCTCTATCTACTTATTAATCCTATAAACCATGCTGAACTTTATTGTTATTTCTGTACCTATATTTGACAAAGACGGAAACTATTGTCTTCAGTTTCAAATACAAATTGCACTCATTACCATAAACGTCAGAACCACCCAACACCCGCAGTCCTCACAACCATCTGAGAACTAGACTGTACACTATCACAAATTAACTTTTGCCTTGAATTGATTTATTTTTCTTTACTATCTCCATCACTAAACATACCCACTACCAGATCCGTAATATTCCCAGTCCCCAACTTGACGTCAGTGCAGGTCCCAAATAAATCATTATCTATGCCTTGATACAATTCAGACTTTATCTGTCAAGTTCTCTTCTAAGCGCTCTGTCTGTTACAAAAGGCCATCAGAACCTTGTTTGTGTCTCTAAAGTAAATTCATGACGGGGACAGTGTCAGAGAAGGAATGCCGCTGGACATGTAATTCAGAGGCCCAGATTATTACACTAAAGACACTGTTTCAAATCCAACCTCAGATTATGTCAGAGCTTAAATTCAAATCACAGGAATTTGAAATAAGAGCTAATTTCACTAATATCAACAGTAACAGCACCAGGTTTTGGTCATTAAGTTTATCTATTTCATTGATGCTCTTTTGTAAAGAAATCTAGCATTATTACCTGGTCTGGTTGAAGACTGATGTCAGACCCAAAGCAATGAGCTTGGCTGTTTACTGCCTAAAGTAATGACCTGACAGTAACGGATATTTAGAGAGGTCAACAAATGCTGTCCTTACCAGCGATGCAGACATCCCATGTCATAACAATATTGAAATTTAAACAAAACAAAGAATGCTGCAAGAGATCGGAAACAAAAAATAAATCGAGAAACTGCTGCAGAAACTGAGCAGACTTGGCAGCCTTGGGTCGAGGGAAAAATAGAATTGACATTTCGAGTCCAGTATCCATCCATCATAACTGAACACAGCTTGAAAAGTTTGTGATTGATGTTGGTGACAGGGATGTCTGTTATGAAGGGGAGAAGGAGGGAGTTGAATAGATAGAGAAAGAGAGAGATAAAAGAACATCTGTAGTAAAGGGGAGAAGGAATGAGTTGAATAAATAAAGAGAGGGAGAGAGAACAAGAAGCAAACAACGGAATTTTTGATGATCAGCTGGAAATGAAATAAAAAATGAGAGTAATCTTATTTATTTTTTCTTCTGTTCCTATATTACTGAAAATCATGCCATGTCGGGTATAGACCAAAGTCGCTGTTTAAAGTGAGTTATGTCCCTTTGTCTCTCTTCCCTGAGTGTATTCGTTATCTTCCCTTATTCATTAGTGGGATGCTGGGCCAGTATTTAATTCGCTTTCCTCATTATCAATGAGAAGGTGTTGGTGAGCTGCCTTTCTGACCCACTGCAGTCCGTGGGCTGCAAAGAGTCAGTGCTTAGGTACGTGTGGTTTCATTTCTTTGAGACTTTGTAGTGAGTGATGTAGCTGAGTGGCTGCCTTATTAATTTCAAAGGGCAATTGAGAGTTAAATGCATTGCTGGAGTCACATGTAAGCCCGACCAGCTGAAGGTGGTAGATTTCATTCCCTGAAGGACATTAGAGTGCTTGATAGGATTTTCTGACAATTGACAATGGTTTCATAGCTTCATTTGATTTTATTGAATTCAAGTTTCACCATTTGCCGTGGTGGGATTCGATTCTGGGGTGGGGATCAGCACATGGGTTCCTGGATTAATAATATCACAAAGACATCACCTTCCCTGCATCTCCAACCATCGCCATTAGCAATAGTAATGTTGATGTATGTGTGGCTATGATTGAAACACAGCTATTCGCGATGCGAAGGGATGATTTTGCAAAATATACCTTCCTTCTTAATTTTGTCTTTATTAGAAGATTAGAGGATCGGAAGAGCCCTTGGCGAAAGTGAGTGGGGTGTCTTTGATCATGAGTCACTAGCAGAATTCACACCATGCAGCAAGTAATCAACATAGTATATTGTATACTGTCCGTCATTGAAAAATGATTCAAGTATAGGAGTGAAGACACCTTCCTTCTGTCGTAGAGAGTCGTTCAGAAAGTAATTGGGGCACTATGTATAGATTCTTTCTCCTTTATAAGGAATTATCAGCTTGCCACAGAGAGGCAGTGTAAATGAGTTTCACCGGAATAAGCTGTGTAGTGATGGCATCACGAATAGACTGTGAAAGAAAGGATCTGTATCACTACAAAAAAGAGATGCTTGTATTAAAACTTGAGGGTTATGGATCAACACTCATTATTTTCAAAACGGAACATTGCCAGCGCTAAATAAAACACGTGTTTATCTGCGATACATACTTTCACAATTGGGCAAATATATAGAAAGGAAATGATTTGAAGGACAGGGGAAAAGTGTAGGGAAACGGGGTTACCATGGATGGACATTTTGGTCAGCATGAACCAGTTTGGGCTGAACGGCCTGTCTCTGTTCTGTCGGACTCTATGATACTATA
Source organism: Chiloscyllium plagiosum (assembly GCF_037043375.1). NCBI lineage: Eukaryota > Metazoa > Chordata > Chondrichthyes > Orectolobiformes > Hemiscylliidae > Chiloscyllium > Chiloscyllium plagiosum. Next base: position 34,216,656 of record NW_028270171.1, read on the forward strand.
CTTACCTGAGTGGGGCCTCATGTTCGTGAAGTGAGAGCTCCAGGTTCTGAATGAATTCTCACTGCCTCAATGTGCAGCTGGTATGTGACCCTGTACTGAACGTCATGCTGTTCACAAATCTGTAAGTAGCCACACTCTGATAGAGTTTGCCATTAACACTAGCTTCTGATCTCCATACAGAACACTAGCCTGTCTTCTCAGCGATGGGAGAAGCCTCCTTGAGACTTGGCACAAACCATCCACTGTCCCTCCTCACTGTCAGCAAAACATGGTATCGTTAATGTAATACATGTGTACTATTAGCAGTGGAACCATGAGGAACAACATGGATCAGCCTGTCTGTGCAGTCTATGCTTCATTGATTTGTCATGTTGGAGCATCAATGATACCCTTCTTTGTATGACAGTCTGGAGGGGGTGAATGTCCTCTTCTCTTCATGCATTAGTGTTTCGAGGTGCGGAATGCCCCCCTCTTGGTCCCAGTGAAAATATTCATGGACATTATTGGGCGACCCTTGGTTCCAAACTTACCAGTGTGATGTACTGACTAGACTCCTTATCTTCCTCGGTAATAGTAGACAGGAAGGGGGCTGGAAGAACACAGCGAGCCACACAACATTGAGTTCTCCAATTTCAGGTGAACTTTCTTCTAATCCACCAACTCACTTCCCAGCCCCTCCCCTCTCTTCCATTCCACTGATCAACCCTTTTCCCAGCTGCCAAACAGATTCAGTCCTCCCATCATCCAACCGAGTGGTACCCCTTCACCTGTGTCCACCTATCCCCACCTCACCACCCTGCCTCCTCTTCTCTCGCCCCGCTCCTTTATCTTTAGCCCCTTTACTGTACCCACAGTAATGAAGAAGTGATATATCCAAGGCGTTGCCTTATCCATCTGCTGATGCTGCCTGGCTTGTTGTAATCTTCAGCCTCCTGCATGTCTACTTTGGATTGCAACATGTGTAGATTTTTTATTTAAAATCTCTTCCTGTGTAGTCGGCTGGAGAAAGCGAGTGGGCTGTGCTTCTTCTTACCAATAGTTTTGATGGGTTGAATGGCTTTCTCACATTCCTTTGAAACCAGCTTGAGATGCTGCATGAGTTTCCTTTTTTTTAACCATGGAAATGTCCAGGTTCTGATCGCACTATTACATGAATGTTGCCAACACTTTAACAGCACAAGTTTGAATGCTGTCTGTTATTGATACTTTAGCACCTGTGGAGGAGACGCAATTATCTGAACATTGTGTGATCTTCCCTGAACATCCCCACTTCTGATCGTATGGTAGAGGGATTGATGAATCAGCTGAAGTTGTTTGTGCTGAGAAACTTTCCCTGAGGATCGCCTACAGAGATATCCAGGGACTGAGAGGATTGATCTCCACCAGCCACATTGTGTTTTGAATGACCCAAACAGTAGGGATTTCAATCTTGTTCAAATCCGAACAACTCTCTCAATAAAGAAGTTTTTCCTTATCTCACTCCTGGTTCTTTTGCTGACAATCTTGGAATGATAACTCCTTGATGCTGTAATGCCAACTAACGGAAACAGAGTATTCCTGTTTTACTCTACAACTTTTTTCATACTTTTGGACACCGCAATAAGTTCACATATTTGTCTGTTCTTCTCCAGGAAGAAAAGCCTTGCAAGAATTGTAACAAGCACTACATTGGAGAAACAGGCAGAAAACTAGCCACCTGGATACATGAACAACAACTAGCCAGAAAAAAAGACATGACCCAATATCACTAGCATCCCTACATACAGATGAGGAAGTACACTATTTCGACTGAATCTGCACATTCATCTCGGACCAGCCAAACAGAGACATGCACGGGATTTCCTGGAAGCATTGCATTCCAAAGTGAACTCTACCAACAAACACATCGAATTTGATTCCATCTAACACTCTCTGAGAAAAAGAACCGGACAAAAAATCACCAATACTTGAAATTACATCACTGACTCAAGGAAACATAAACACATAAATAGCAAGTGGGACACAACAGCAGCACTTCACCAGAGGCTCACTGATAATGTTCCCTCGTATAGTGATGAACCATCTGAAAATGAACTCTCCAGCTCAGCGAGCAAACTGACATCCAGAAAAAGCGCAATTTGTCTCATCATCCCTTTAATTAAATCCTTCATTCCAGTTACCTTTCCGATTTTTTTAAGGTTATTTGTATTCTTCTGCAAAGTAAAGTGGTGTCTGTGTGTGCGTGTGTGTGTGTGTGAGAGAGAGAGAGAAAACAATCCTCTGTAATCTCTGAATTACTCCCCGTGCCATGTGGAAAAGGGGGAAGGATGAGGAAGACAGTATAGCTTGACATGTTGTTAAAAAGCTAGTTCAGAGATGAGGGTTTCAGAGTGTGGGATCATTTGGATCTCTTCCAGGATAGGTGGCGATCTGTACAAAAAATACAGGTTGTATCTTAACTGGACGAACACCAATCCCCTTGTGGGGAGGTGTGCTAATACAAGTCAGATGGATGTGAATAAACCAGGAGAGTGAGAACCAAAGCAGAAGATCAGGATCTAAGCAGAAGGTAGAGGTGAATAGGACATCAGGCACTTTCCCAATCTAATGACCATGCCGAGAGAGGGAATCAAATAAACCCAAAATGTGAGTTGGGAGTTGGAATAAATTATCAAGATGAGGCGCAGTGTTTTCAGAGATTAACAAATAAGGATGGAGAGTGTGGGGGGCGTGAGGGAGTGAGGTGTGTGATATAAGGGAGACAGTGCAGAAGAAAATGTTAAAGGTAAAAGAGGTTGGGGTGGGGAAGTCTGTGATTAACAACTGGCAGAAAACACAGGAAAACTTGCTGTTTGTCAAAGTGATTACCTGGGAAAGAATTTATTATGCTTCAGAGAAATAACACCCTTCTTGCTTGAGGTCTGCATTATAATGGAGGAAAAGCTGTGTTCATATTATGGCTGTAGCTATACTAATGGTGGCAAACAGCTAGAATAATAACAGTTCTGTCGTTGGACAATGCTTACACTCAGCATATAAATTACCCTGGATGTTCCCAGAGATGGATGGCTGCCTTTGGTTGAGTAAGTGCTGAAGCTGCATGAGATGATGCTGGTTTGTAATATAGATACTTACTGAGTACAGTCAAAGGAACAAAGCCGTAACTGCCATTACTTATTGTTTCAGGACATATCAGAGTGTTCATGGCTGCCACTGCAAAAAATCATGCAATGAAAAACAGTCCGATAACGCCTGTGCCAGCAAGTGAATATCCAAAGGCTTTTTAAACGTTTGTGAGGTTACCTGCCTCAAACACCCTCCCAGACAACGCATTCCAGATTCATACCATTCTCTCAGTTCGAAACAGATTCCACAAATCCTCTCTCAATCCCCTGCCTTTCACTTATAAGTGTATCCCTTCGTTGTTGATCCTTTGACAAGGGAAATAGCTTCTGGATCAGTGGTGCTGGAAGAGCACAGCAATTCAGGCAGCATCCGAGGACAGGCAAAATCGACGTTTCGGGCAAAATCCCTTCATCAGGAATAAAGGAAATAGCTGCTGTCTGTTCATCCTCTCCATACCCCTTACGCTCTTGTACACCTGTACCAGGTTCCCTCCTTAATTTTCCCTGCTGCAAAGAAAAAAACGAGCAAATTTAGCCCTCCTCTTTCATACTCACTTTTGAGTACTCTCTTGTCTTGTTACTTCTGACTTGCATCTTCCCAATTTTTCGATGTTAAATTTCATCAGGCCATTGATCTGACTATCTGAATTATTTGTTTATATCCTCCGGTAGCCTAACACTTTCCTCCTGACTGTGATCCACCCAGCTCATCTTTGTGTCATTCATAATATTGCTCATCATTCCACTGCTCCCCACATTCTCACAATCGTCATTTCTGAATATCACAAACAAACCGTGATTTCCTTCCTGTTCTCCAGATGTTAGTCAGATGATGATTTGACAATTCCAGTCTCTTGCTTTTCCTATTTTGGTGAAGTTATGAGTGATGTAGTTAACACATTTTATGAGGGAGCCACAAATAGAATTTTCGACACAGTTGAATTCACCTTTTACACTCTGCCCCTCTGCATGTTTTATTTATAAGCATTGTAAATAATTTAGGATAAACTAGGGTTTGGCACCTTGCGCTGGAACATTAGCAATTTGTGTGGCACTGTTCTTTGTAACATTCCCTGCATTAGCCAGAGCTGAAGAAATTTTTCATCAGCAGGATGGACATGGACTCATTCATTGCTTGTTTAAATCACCGAGTGTGATGAGGATAAATATTCAAATAAATTCTATATTATGGGCAAACTGCAGAAGATCAAATCATATTCTCATATCCACCTTGAATTGGAAGCAAATATATACTGTAAAAAAATCAAAAATATTGAAACACCACGTAGGGGAGAAAGAAACTTGTCATCTGCACTTGATGGAGATATAGAAATATACAGTACAAGTCCAACCTGAACAAAAATCAAGTGATAGAAGAGAAAGTACAAGGAATCCTTTCGATATTTTGAATGGAATTCAGATCCCGGTTTTCTTGTACAGTGATGTTTTCTCATCCAATCTAACTTCCTCAAATACAAGCTTTTCCCTGACACTAAAACTTCATCTGCCGTTCTTCCTCCTCCGTCCTACTCTTTTCTTCCACTCCTACTTCCCTTGCACTACCCTTTCTGCTGCTACATACTCTTCCACTGATGATCTCCCTTCACACTCTTCTTTTGCCACTCCCACTGTAAGTTACACCAATTCCCCAGTTACTTCCACTTTCTCTCGCCATCCCTTCCACTTTTTGCTTTCCAACTGGCTTCTGGGCTGCTATTGGTCATCAGTAAATGAGATTAAGATGATCAATGTCTAATAGGAACAGACAATAGTGTGTTTCTGTCATTGTCTGATGCACCGTGAACAGGCTGGTTTTGTTCCCCATGGTACAGAGTGGAGTGTCTTTCTGTCTCTCTGTTGCAGCATTTAACCAAACAGCCTCATCACAAATAGGACAAACCTCTCCTCAGAATCAGGATTCCATGCATCAGTTTTGCCTTAAACATTGTGAGGAGAGTGAGCACATTGTTCAAACAGGCCGTGTACTATCCTTTTGTTCTTTATTCATGTAATTGATTTTCCAATGTCAGTTGAGGTGAGGTCAGAGTAACTTGCGTTGCCTCAAAGTAGTATTTGACTGATGTGACGTCTGGGATCCTGAGTAAACTGTGGTCAATGGGAATCGCAGGAAATCCTGCGCTGGTAATTTCCTCACTGAACAATGACACATTCCCCAGAGCTATTGGGAATGACAAATAAATTCTGCCCTTGCTGGTGCCTTCAAAAACCATGGATACATTTGTCCTGTTAACAACATCAAGATCTATTATGTTTTCAGATTGGACTAAAGTCCACAAAAAGTAAGACCTTGCTGCTTGAATGTCACTCCAGTGAAATCAGGACGTTACAATAAGATTACGTTCCCAATTATTTTCAGTCAGTTACTTTCTGAGGACTGATCGTGCGATATCAGTACACCGAGATCAACGTTTTCTCTGTCCAGCAGCATCGCACCATATTGTCTCAAAGCTGTACCACTCCACAATTCTAATTTATTCACTGGCTTATTCGTCGTGCTAACTAGGTATACTGGGCACACAATTTTCAACAACGTGGAGATGCCCTTGACCCTCTGGAACCTTCCTCCCCTCACATATCCTGCCCTCTGACTCCATGCCCTCCCCAAACTCTACCTCCTGTCGTTTATTTACCATCCCTCCTGAACTTCCACTCTCTGATGCTGAATGTTCTGTACTTAACAAATATCTGAATTTTGCCTCTCTGTGCCCCCACTTTAATGAATTTTAGGCATTACATTAAGTTGAGCTCTTCCTCTGTCTTCGCCTCAGTGCCTGTTTCTTTTGGCAAGATTCCTCTCCCTGTCCCATATACCCCATTACCCAGCTGCAACTCTCTCCCTCCACCTGGACCCCGCCCTCTGGCCTTTACCTGAAGTAATTGGTTCATTGAGAAATCTCCACATGACATTGGTTGTCTTAATTTCTCTGCACTCCACTCACCAAAACCAACCTATCGCTGTCCGAACATCCTACACTCCATGTGCATAGATCCAACCCTGACTGTGTTACTCAGCCTGTCCCGATAAGTCGGGTGGACTGGGTTCGAAATTACAGAGGTTGAACACCCACTCTCAGGTACCTCCTCTAATCTCCCCCTGCACCATGATCCTATCATGGCATATCATGCCATTGTATCAACTATGATATTTCATCTGGAGATTCCTGCCCCATTCATCCCTCCCCCCAACTGCCCCCAAGTTGATGGTCCTCTGATAGCAAAACTCGCTTCTATCTCCCCCCAAAAAAAATCACACACTGAACTGCCTGGGCAGACCCATTGATAAAGCGTGCTCCTGCCACACAGAGGAAGTGCATGGATACACACTTGGGCCCCAGTTATTCCAGTTTCGTCTTGGGGGACGTCGACCATTCCCTGTTCCAGTTCTACTCCAGTACCCATCCACATCTCTTTGTCCGATACAGAGATGATATCATCGCTGCTGCATCTCTCTCTTGTCCGGAATTGGAAAAGTTCACCGATTTCGCTTTGAATTTGAAACTCTCCATCACTTTCACCTGGTCGATCTCTGGCTCCTTCCTTCCTTTCCTCAACATTTCTGCTTCCATTTCTGGGGATAGCCAGGCCACTGATATCCAGTATTAACCCACCGACTCCCACAGCTTCCTGGAGTATACATCCTCACACCTGGTTTCCTGCATAGACTCAATTCCATTCCCCCAATTCCTCCGTCTCCATCACATTGCTTCTGATGATATTAAATTCAACAAGGAAGCCTTTCAAATGTCCTCCTTGTTCCTCAATCAATGGATTCCCCATCACTGTTGTCAACAGGGTCCTCAACTGAGTCTGACCCATCTCCTGCCTGCACTTCTAGCCTTCTCCTCCCCTTCACTCTCACAACAGAGTTTCCATTGTCCTTACCTACTATCCCAGTAGCATTCACATGCAGAGGATCATCAGTCCACATTTCCCCCACCTCCAGCGAGATGCCCCACCTGCACATATTCACTTCTCCTCCATTGTTCATCATCTAGAGGGATTATTCCCTCCAGGACACACTGGTCTACACTTTGTTCACTCCCACCTCATATCCACTTCATTTTCCCCTGCCGGAGGTGTGACACATTCCCATTTACCTCCCTACTCATCAGTATCAAAGGGCCCAACTATCCAACCATACCTTCGAGTTGAAGCAGCACCTTACCAACATTTCCCACAATCCAGTCTGTTACATGCGCTGCTCACAATGTGGTCTCCTCTACATTGGGGAAATGAAGGGTAGACTGGGTGACCGCTTCACAGAACATCCAAGTTGGACCGCTGCAAAAGTCTCTGAGCTTTCAGTTGCCTGCCAGTTTAACAGCCCATCCTGTTCCCTGACCAATATCTCTGTGTCAGGCTTGCTGCAGTGTTCCAGGCAAATTCAGCGCAAGCTGAAAGAACAACACCTCATTTTCCATGTGCGGACTTTGCAGCCCTTTAGACTCAAAATCAAGTTCAATAATTTTCGGGCCTGAACTCCCCAAAGTCCTATCCCCCTACCCATACACCAGGCCGAGTTGTCACATAGCCTTCCATTACTCACACCCTATTGTTAGCTACTAGCAGTCTCCATTAAGAGCTATCCAGTCTCTTCTGCATATAAGCCACTATTTTCCATGTTACTATCAGTTCTGAGGAAGGTGCACTGGTCCTGAAACTTTAACTCTGATTTCTCGGCACAGATGCTGCCAGACCTGCTGAGCGTTTACAGCAACTTCTGTTTGGTTTCAACATTTTCATCGCAAGTTCTCACAATGCAATACGTCATCGATATTTAGAGCCCTGTCAAACATAGGAACCTTGTAATTTCTCATTTAATGTCCATAACAAATTACTCGAGATTCAACTGAGATAACAGTTTTGCTGCTATCATTCAGATCAGACACTTTGTCACAGTTCAGAAAGAAGAAAGAAATCAAAAGAGCTGGAGCGAAACTCAGTAGATCTGGCAACATCTGAGCAGAGATGCAAAAAATTAACCTTTGATTCTAATGGGACTTTTCAGAACAGTGTCACCTCATATGACATATGTCAATTCTGTTGCTCTCTGCAGACATTTCCTCAACTTTTTTGTTTTTCCAGCATTTTCTGTTTGCACTTCATGTTTCCATTATCTCGATATTACATGTTTCTTGACAGGTCTGCACGTTGACCTTGGTAATATTTGGACAATGTGGTACTTTCATGTTTCTATTACAGTTGGTGTGTCAATGACACCTGAATTACAGCCGAAATCTGTTTCTTCTTTAAGATAGAAAGTAAAAGGAAAATCTGAACATCTTGTAGATCTCAGGAAATCAATTTTGTTTGAAAATACACTTTAGAGGCAGCTGAACTTAATGAAATAATAGGGATAGATTTTGAACACTTGTGTCCTTCATTGAACTAGCTTGTCTCCCCAATCTCCAAAAGCTTTCAATGCATAACATAGAATTATTACAGCAAAGGTGGTGAAAACTCAGCCCATTGTCTCTTCCAGTTTGGAGTGAGCGATATTTCTACCATTATTCTCCTGTATTGTCCCCGTAGCCCTGTACATTTTGTTATTAGCATCTGCCTTTAATTGCCAGATATGAACAACATGATCAATCTCAAACAAAAACAGACTTTGGAGGGAAAGCTCAGCAGGTCTGGCTCTATCTGTGTAGAGACATCAAAGTTAATGCTTCAGATGCGGTGACACTACTCAATCTGTATTCCCAATGATTAAATGGTGTGTATATAAAATATAGTTCACTTTATCACATTTAAAATTATCCTGTTCAGTTCACATTGTCATTGAGCATTACATATCCCAAACGTTGGCTCGTTCCTTGTTGTGAACTATATTTAATTCTATCTGACGTTAAGAGTGATGATGACTGGGGAATATCATTGTACTCCCCATGCAGTCTCCACAGCCACTACCCCCATTCTGCCCTATCTACTAGCTAAACCTGACTTATTAATTCATAAGTCTTAATTAATAAGTTCACTTTTGGTTTTGGACTGAGGGGGAGAAAGTTGAAAAATTATTGCTTTACAGCAAATAAAACTGCATTAAGATGTTTGTCAATTTGTATAAATTAATTACTGAAGCATATTCTATATATAAGGTCCAACGTTTCTTTATTAGAGCAGTGAGAGGACCATTCAGAGAAGTTCACACTTCCTGTCTATGTTCAGGGCAAATGTGCCCAGTGACATTCTGTTGGCTGGGGTTTGTTCCGTGAAGGAGAGATCAGCACAGTAACAACATCCTGATTGTGTTTCTTTTTTTCTGTGGAGGGGCGGAGTTTCGAGGTAAGATGGTGGCAGCATTGCAAGCATACAACAGGGCAGAGTCATCTAGTCTGCGATAAGAAAATGGCCATCATTGTCCCTCACAACTGACTTCACTAGAGGAATTGGTAATGGGAGATGTGACCAATAGCCAGCAATGTCAGCATCAAGTCCAGTCCAGTCCAGATATATTGTGAAGTTAATGTGCTGTATTGAAAGCAAGAGCTGTTTGCTCAGTTACTGCGATTGATGTCACTCTCCATGCATTGTAACTGTGTCCTATTGGTGAGGGGCTTCACTCAGTGCGCTATCCCAACCTCGGAGCTGATGCATCAGCTCCAACAGTAACAGAGATCAGCAGCTGCACAGACGTGGAGAGGACAGATCTGAATCTGCGAATAATGGACTGGATAATTACACAAATGGAGAGGAGGCTTTCCTTGGGTCTTTTCAACATTTTGCTCTTTTGGAAATTTCTACCTTATCGGATATTAGTGGTGCTGATTGGGCGGAGTGGAGAGTGTGTTACTAACCTATGGTGGAGGAGCGACGCTCCGAAAGCTAGTGTGCTTCCAATTAAACCTGTTGGACTATAACCTGGCGTTGTGTGATTTTTAACTTTGTACACCCCGGTCCAATACCGGATTCTCCAAATCATAACCTATTCTCGCTATTGTTGGTGTTCTCTACTTCTGTCCACTCATTAATCCCATTGACAATTTTGAACTTCATTGCAATTTCTGTTATCTATATTTGTCAATGAAAGAAACGATGATCTTCAATTTCACTTGCACTTTCAATTCATCTGATTTGCAGACCACGCCCTTACACACATCTGAGAACAAAACTGTGCACAACCTCGAGATCAATTTTTGCCCTGAACTGGTTTATGTCTCTTGTTCTCTCTGTCACTAACCTTGTCCACTACCAGCTCACAATATCCCCAGTCTCCATCTCTGCGTCAGTGCTGTGGCTGGACAAACTATTGTCTGCACGATGGTAAAAGTCAGACTTTATGTTTCAAGCTCTCTTCTAGCCACTTTCCCAGTTACAAGTATTTCAATCACAAAATTGTTCTTGTCTCGGACGTTACTTCATGATTAGGACAATGTATCAGAGTAGGAACGTCGCTGGATGTAATTCAGGAACAACGCTTATTAAGCAAAAGACATTGTTTCAAGTGACTTGTTTCAAGTCCTACCACAGCTGATGGCAGAACTTAAATAAAAATGATAAGAATTGGAATAAAAGTGAATTTCACGAAAAGCAACTATAAAACCCACATTTTGTCTGAAAATTTTCCTGTTTCACTGATGACCTTCGGTAAAGAAATCTAACGTTACTACCCGGTCTGGGTTAAGTGTGACTTCAGACCATATTAGTTTGTGGAATGGCCTCACAGTCAGGGCAATTAGTGATGATTAACAAATGCTGCCCTTGGCAGAGATGCCGACTTCCCATGGAATAACAAATTTGAAGGTTAAACCAAATAAAGAAAAATGCTGGTGATCTGAAATCGCATAAAAATGCAAATAAAAGAATAGAAAGTGCTGGGAAGCTTTTCTGACCTGAAAGCAGCTGGAAAATAGTGTGAATAATGCTGGTGATAGGGAAGTCTGCTTTGAAGGAGAGGAGGAGCGTGTTGAACCGATAGATAAAGAGAGAGATAGAAGGTATAGAGCAAACAAAGGGAATGATGATCAGCTGGGATGAAAATAAAATGTGAGAATCACCTCATTTATTTTTACCATTTCCCATTTTCCTGAATATCATCCCCATGTCGGTACATGCATTCCCCACTTTCCAAAAATTCGCCTTTTGCCACTTCACTTTCCGAAAGACCTCCATTAAGTCCTGTGTTCACTAATCAAAAGAAATCTGAAGAGCATTTTCACTTTTACCACGAAAGGTGAATTTTTCCCACATAATTTAATGCTACTTCGCTTTACACCAAGATACCGAGGGAAACCTGTATATATCTAAGATCATGTTTAAAGTACATTGATTATTTGAAAAGTTAGAGATGTCAATCCACCATCTAATTACGGTAGGGGAGAAGGTGTTCCTGAGCATGCTGGTCCAAGTTTTCAAGCCTCTGCATCTCCTCCCTTTTGGAAGAAGTTGTCGGCGATCATTACTAGTTTGGGAGAGACATTTGATGTTGCCAGCCTTTCGCTGACAATGAGAAGTATAAATGGACGGAAAGTTGTCTTCCATGACAGTCTGGGCTGTGCTCACAACCTTCTGTAGTTTCTTATGGTCCTGGGAAGAGCTGTTACCGTCACACTATTATGCACGTGAATAGAATGCTTTCAGTTGCCAGTATGCAGAGCACTGGGAGAAGGCAGTTCCAAAATATTTGGATGTAACAATTGGCCGTTAAATGGATATCCAATTTCTGCTTGCTGTTTTGACAACAATTGAAATTTAACCAATAAATTTAAATTATGTCCAAGATACCAAAACACAATTGAGTTTATTGTATCGCCAATATCCAACCGAAGAGCGATCACATGCTTCAAAAGAATAGAGAAGCCATCACCATCACAACGAGGGAGGAAGAGACAGACACGTATCAGGACAGAGAGAAAAAAAAAACATAGCGAGGCAAACAGAATGGCAGTCAGTAAAACAGAGAAAGGAAACAAAGCAAGAAGCAAACAGACACATGGACAGGGAGAAGGGGAGATAGTAAGTTCAGGGAAAGAAACAGAAGACAGAGAAAATGAAAACACAGGGAACCAGACAATGTGAGAGAAATAGTGAGATACAAAGCACACAGGGAGCTGTGGATGGGGTCACAGTGAGCTGGGGATGGGGAATGGGAGGTGCTGGGGGTGAAGACCGGAGAGAGCTCAGAGTGAGCACTGGAGGGAGCTGGGGGAGGGTGGTGAGGATTTATTTTGACCTGTACTAAGATGTACAGGTAAACCATAGTAAGCAAGGATATCGAGAACAATGGCTGTAAAACATGTCTGACAGGCATGTAAGTTACACTGCACAGAGCGTGCGCAAGGCGAGATCAACATGAACAAGATCAGCATTATCTGAGATTAGAGAGTACATTCATCAGCCTAATAACAGTCAGGAAGAAGCTGCCCCTGAACCAACTGCTCTGTGTTTTCAAGCTTCTGTACCTTTTAGCCTGATAGAAGAGGCTTGAGGAGACCATTACTGGGGTCTTATGGGTCTTTGATAATGTTAGAACAAAGAACATCCCAGCACAGAAACAGGCCATTTGGTGGTCCACGCCTGCGCCGATCCAAATCCTCCATCTCAGCCTGACGCCTATTTTCTAAGGATCTGTATCCCTTTGTTCCCTGTCCATTTATGTATCTTTCCGGAGACATCTTAAATGGAACCATTAGTCACAGTTTTCCATTTTGAGAAACTCCCTTCCCCGACAATTCTCTGCCTCTGTTGCCCAGCCAGTTCTTTATCCACCTCGCTAACGCACCATGTGACTTCACTTTCGCCATAACCCGACCGTGGGGAAATATACCAAACGCCTTCCAGAAGTCCATGCATATGACATCTACAGTCTCTCCCCCATCAATCAACGTTGGCATCTTTTCAAGGGGGCAACTAGGGACGGACAAGAAATGATGGGCCCATCCAGCGATTCCTGTATCCAAAACAGAAGTTTAAGAAGTTCCAAGTTGAGTGCCTTGATGGGACAGGTTGTCTGATTTGAGCATGAACAGAAAAGCAGTGTTTCTGATGATGAACATTTTCGACCTTTCTGTTATTAGCAGGGTGTTCGGTGTTCCATGACGTATTGTTGCTGAGCGCTGTAATAAATTGCACCAGTTTGATTAAATTCAACAATATTAGCGTAGCAGGATCGATCCTTCAAAAATACCAGATTGAAAATGACAATCATCGTAGAGACTATGTACTCCCGCTAGATGAGACTCACAGATAGCAGCTTATATTCAACATATTATTGCGCTACTGTCTGACACTGATTCCTGGCACTGTCCATATTACAGGGGTTACCATTGACCAGAAGGTGAAGTCAAATCAACGTACAGATACGAGGGCCACAAGAGCAGGTCTGAGACTTACAATTCTGCACTGAATAATAGACTGTATGACCATAAGGGCATGAGATACAATAGGAGAAAGTGAGGTCTGCAGATGCTGGAGATCAGAGCTGAAAATGTGTTGCTGGAAAAGCGCAGCAGGTCAGGCAGCATCCAGGGAACAGGAGAATCGACGTTTCGGGCATAAGCCCTTCTTCAGGAATCCTGAAGAAGGGCTTATGCCCGAAACGTCGATTCTCCTGTTCCGTGAACAAGGTGATGCAACGCACAGAGTAAGTGAATAGTCAGAGACTTTTCCTCCTATGGAATAAATGGCTATTACAAGGCGGCATAATTTTAAGGTGATTGGAGGATGGATAAGAGCATAGAGAATGGTAGGTGGTTGGAATGCACTGCCAATGGTGGTAGTAAAATTAGATACTTTCGAAACATTTAATAGACTCTTGGATAGACACATGGATGAAGTGTTGGCCCATGATGCCCTTTTTGCTGGGGTTCCTTGATGCCACATTTGAAAGAATGCAGTCTTGATGTCACGGGCTGGATTTCAGTTCCTTTTTCTATGTTTGAAACAAGGCTATGATTAGGTCAGGATCTGAGTGTCTCTGGCAAAACCCAAAAGGGGCGTCACTAAACAGGTTATTGCTGAGCAAGTGCTGCTTGATAACACTATTGATGACAACTTCCGTCACTTTACTGATGATGGAGAGTACACTGATGAGGCGGTATTTGGCTGGGATGAATTTGTCCTGCGTTTTATGTACAGAACATACTTGCGCAGTTTTTTTTCCCATTGTCAGTTTGTAACTTTACTGGAACGGCTTGTCGAGAGAAGCCAGAAGTTCTGGAGTACAAGTCTTCAGGACTATCAGGACTCATAGCCTTTTCAGTATCCAGTACCTTCAATCGTTTCTTGACATCAGTCAATCGAATTTGCTGAATACTGCTATCTGTAATAATGGGGACCACTGGAGGAGACCAAAGTGGATCATTCACTTGAAACTTCTGACTGAAGATTTCTGCGAAAGCTTCAGCCTTATATTTTGCACTAATGTGCTGGGCTCTTCCATCATTGAGGATGGGGATAGTTGTGGAGACTCCTACTGCAGTGGGTTGCTTGATCGTCCACCACCATCCATGATTGGATTAGGAGGACTGCAGAGCTTAAATCTGATGTATTCGTTGTGGGATAACTTAGTTCTGTCTGTCCCTTGCTGTTTATATTATTTGGCACGAAAGTATTTCTGTTTGGAAGGTTCAGCAGATTAATATTTTATCTTTGCATATTCCTGGTTCTGCTCCTGGCATGCCCTCCTGCATTCTCCATTGAACCAGAGTTGATCCTTTGCCTTGATGGTAATGGTTGAGTGGGGGGTATGATGGGCCGTGACATTACAGTTTGTAATTGAGTACAGTTCTGCTGCTATTGATGGCCCACACTGTCTTATGGACGCTCAGTCTTGAGTTGCTAGATCTCTTCGATGTCTGTGCCATTTAGCATGGCGATAGTACCACACAACACAATAGACTTATTCTGAATGTGACCGCGAGACTTTAACCGATACTGTCATGGACAGATACATCTGCGGTTGGTAGATTGGTAAGGATGAGGTCATGTATGATTTTTTTTCCGTCTTGTTCTTTCCCTCACCACCTGCTGCAGACCCAGTCTAGTAGCTATGTACCTTAGGACCGGACCAGCGTGATCAGTAGTCTGTTGCCAAACCATTCTTGGTGGTCGACTTTGAAATTCCCCAGCCAGAATACACTTTGTGACCTTTCCACAGTCAGTTCTTTCTCCAAGTGTTGTTTAACATAGACCAGTACTGATTCAGATGAGGAACGACGTTACATGGTAATCAGTAAGAGAATTCTTTGTCCATGTTTAATCTGAAGCAATGGGAATTCATTATGTCTGGAGTCAATTTTGGGGCCTCCCAGAGCCTATTGACTCTATCTCACTGAGCTGCCCCGTCTGCTGGATCGATCCTGAATTTGGGGCAGGACATACCCAGGGACGGTGATGGTGGTGGCTGGGTTATTTTTGTAAGGTATGATTCCATGGGTATGACTATGTCGGGCTTTGCTTGACTCGTCTGTAAGGCAGTTGTCCCAATTTTGGCACTACCCCTTAGATGATAGTAAGGAAGACTTTGGAGGTTCTACAGTGATGTTTCTAATGTTGACTTTTCCAGTGCAGTTTGATGTCAGGTGGTCCAGCCAGTTTCATTTCTTTGAAACTTTGCAACGATTGGTACAACTGAAGGACTCACGAGACCATTTCAGGGGGTGATTGCGAGTCAATGACATTGCTTTGGGTCTGGCGTTGCATGTCAGCCAGACCAGGTGAGGATGGAAGATTCCTTCATTAAATGATTTAGTGATCCAGATGGATTTTTCTGAAAATCTGCAATGATTTTATTCTCATTTGTCGATTCTTAATTAGAGGGATATTTTAAAAGTATTGAATTGAATTTCCACCACCTGCAATGGCGGAATTTGAACCTGGGTCCAAATAACAGGAGTTGATTTTCTGGATTGATAATCTATTGGTAATACAATGAGGCCTACTTAGAACCAAATGTTGTACTCAACTGCCATTTCTTGTGTAGCCCTGTTTTTCATTCATTGCTTATATTTTTCTGGAATCTTATCCATCATTGAATCCTGATTGAAATACACAGTCATGAACGTCCTCTCGACTCTTGAATTTCATTCAATCTGTTTCGTTTGAACAGACATTTCAAGGGAACTGCACATCAGAAAAGAACAGGAAGTAAGAATGGCTGACTGTGCACTGTATGTGTCACCAGACCAGCATGTCTGTCAAGGCACCCAAAGTATTTATTGTGGGTCAGAGAACCTCAGATTTATTAGAGCACAGATGGAGGCCATTCAGTCCAGCCAGGAGTCACAAGCTCTCCAACAGCACAAACGGAGAGAGAGAGTGTGTGTGTGGAGATAGATGGTGTGTGAGAGAAATAAACAGAGAGAAAGAAAGTGAGGGGGATAAACTGAGGGAGGATAGAAAGGGGAGTGACTGACTGAGTGGGAGAGGTGTTAGATGAGGGTGAAGTTAAATAGATCAGGAGACCGCATTAGGGTAGATCAATATGGACAGACAAAAGTTAGAAGCTTTGTTTAGAAATTACTCTGGACTGTAAGCCCTTTTGTCTGGGCACCATACCCTGTGAGCACTATGCTGATATTGGCTGTTAGCCCAGAGTATTTATTTCCAATAATATCACAGAATTTACTGACAGCTAAACAGAACCCAAATGGGCAATAAATTGGTTCCATGCAGAAAGCAGAGTTTTTAAATAGACTGTGCCAAGAGTAGCAGAAAATGATGACCCCCCCATCCCGCCCCGCCCCGCCAGACTGTGTGAGAGTTTGGGCCAGAGAATCACAGTGAGGAGGATCACTGACAGTGAGGAATCAGCATCTCAGCTGTCGGTGAAATAATGATTGATAAAGTTTGCACACCACTTACCTAGTTTTATAATCTACATTTCAGTTTATAATGCACAGTATCATGAGTGCATTTTAACAGCCTTATCTCTTTGTACTTTGCATTTATTAGTATGTGCAGAAAATCATTTTGTTTCTGGATTTTATATTGCATGAATGCATTTCATTAATATTGTCTCTGCTAATGCCACATTGCAAATGTATCCTGGAATCTGTTCCTCATGTAAGTCATAAAGTGAAACGTTCCAATACTGGTGAGTGGAGAACATCACTGTCCCTCCATCCAGTCTAAACATGCATGTCACCCAGTCCTCTCCATTTTCTGTCTTTCCCCACTGTCATAATCACAATGTAATTGAAGTCCATTAAATGACACTTCATCAAAGTTCGTTAACATGGATACCATCAACAACATGACCCAGACCTGCCCTCTCTGATTCTGGAATAACAATCTGAATTGTGTTTGTCACGTACAATTCTCTGTTGACATGTTCATGCGCTTGGTTGTTATAATCTATGTTTTCTTAGACACATTTTGCCATCAGATCATGGACGAAAGATGTTCTCTCAATGTTTACACATATTGCAATGACTGATCTGTAGTTACAAGATTTATTTCTCTATTTATGAGCAGAGAAGCATGTTGATGTTCGGTTAAACCTCTGGCATTACTTCCATATCCAATGCAGACTGAAAGATTGCACACAATCAATCTGCCATCTCCAACATTCCTTCCTTCAGTCACACTCACATATCACACCCAGAATGCACAAACGTTCAAAGTTATTTTGAACTTTAATAAAACAGTATTGAATTCAAATCGGTTAACTGGAGCTATTTCTTCAGCGATTGTGATTGTGTCAGTCTCGATGGATCCTCAGCGTCCCTAGAGAGTTTCTCTCTTCTATCAATAAGGGAATGCTTTTAGTGTTTTATCCCATAGTATGAGCGGGAGCATCATCCACACCAGTAACAGGGATCAGCAGCTCCAGAGAGAGGTGGAGGAGAGATCAGTCTGTGAGAACATTAGACTGGAATGTTCCAACAATGGGCAGGAGTTTATCCTATGGTCTTTACTGGCTTTCCCAGCCTTGGATGCATTAGCATATCAGATTGAAGATGTACTGCTGGTAATTCAAGCTGGTTATTATCCTATTCTTGCTATAGTTGGTCTTCCTGGTAAGTCACTCAGTCTGTCGATTGAACTGAATTGATGCTGATGATATGTAAATTTTGGAAAGGTGCAAGTCAACACTTTCAGTTCCAATCAAAGATTCCATTCGTTAGAAATAATACCTAGCAAATTATTATTTACAAATTACTCCCCAGTATGCGAGGATGAAACACACTGTTCGCATCCATATTGATTTATTTTCTCCTGCAAAGTTTACATCTCCACATCCTCCCCACATGCCAATCCTGTCCAGAAAAAAACATTAAGACGCCCCAGTCTCCTCCTCAGCCTCTGTACAACTCCTGAATAAACCATTGTTTGCACCTTTGTTAATTCTGGATACATGTTTCAAGTCCCTTCTTACCACGTGTCCATTGCAAAATAATTAAACTTGAGATGTTTAACTTGTTCTCTGTACAGAATCCGAAAGATGCGAAGATAGTGTATGGTGGTCACGTCATTGGCTCGTAATCTAGATGCACGGAATAATAATCTGTTAATATCGGTTTGCCTGATGCCCATTAAAGAAGGCAGTGGGTCATTCTTCCCTCGTCAGGTCTCTGTTTAATGCAAATTTACAGCAATTTGTTTTACTATTTACTGTCCTGTGGAACAGCTGAACCAGCCACTCAGTACAAGATCGGTTTAACATGCTGGCCTGACCAGGGCTGCACACATCCCGTGAGGGAAAAACAGAAGTGAAGGCAGCTCCCTTCCTTTGCCTATTTCACATTATCCAACAGCTGATTTCCATCCAAGTAGGTGACCATTCACTGTTTTAGGTGCATTCTTTGTGATTGGGTCTCTCCCCGAGAGTTATATCCATCTCGATGAGCACCTCTGGTGCTGGCTTTATTGATGCTGACCTACAGATGTAAGGATGTTTTACATTCCACATCAGTGGCAATGGATTGTAAATGAATGGCTTCCTTTGTCACATGAAGGAAATGGAGCCAGCTAAGTGAGGGAAAGGAGTTATTGCGATCAAACCTGAGTGTGTTGTTGAGGCAGTATTTGGGGCATTGTGGACAGATTTTCTCTCCTTTATAAGGAGGGATCTCCTTACCACAGAGAGAGTGAAGAGGTGTTCGAACAGATTAAGCCCTGGGATAATGGCATCATGAGGAGTGAGTTACGTTTGATCTGTAGTGTTTTCAGATAATAAGAGGTGATTGCATTTAATCCTGAGCGGGATGGGCAATCACTAATTATATTCTAAACAGATAATGAGAAAGTGATAAATTCCATGTCTGCTGTTTCACTCAGAATACATGACTCTGGATGGTTTAAGTGCATCAGAGGACATTACAACCACCCACCCCAACCTCCACTCTCCGTGGTGACTGAGAGAGACAGAGAGGTCCAGGTTTTGAATAAACTATCACCACATTAATATAGTGCAGTTGGTGTGTTATCCTGCACTGAATGTCATATTATCCCCCACCCCGACAGCAGCCACAATACCTTCATTCTAAAACAGTTAACTAGTCCCACCAGCTACTGACCTTCATGAAGAACATGAATCCATCTTCTCAGAGAAGTCTATCAGACACAGGAGCAGAAATTAGGCCAGTTAGCCTGTCAAGTCTGCTCATAATTCAATAATCGTTGATAGGTTTCTCAAATCGATTCTCCAGCCTTCTCCTCGTAATTCTTCATCCCCTGGATAATCAAAAACCTATCTAAATCCGTCTCAAATAGACTTAATGACCTGGCTCCCACTGCCTTCTGTGGCAATATTTTTTAAAGATTCGACATTCACTGGTTAATTACATTTCTCCTTATCGCCGTTTCATCTAAATCTCTGCCCTTGAGCTTTCGTCCAATGGAAACATCTTATCAACATCAATTCTGTCCATGTAATTCATTACTCTGTGCTTCCATTACATTCCCTCTCATCCTTCTAAACCTTACAGATGATAGACCCAGAGTCCACGAACATTCCTCATACGATAGTCTTTTCATTCCTATGACCATTCTCGTGAAAATATTCTGCACAAGCTCCAGTGCCATTACATCCTTCCTGAGATATGGGGCTCAAAATTTCGCACAATATTCCGAATGTGGTCTGACCAGAGATGTATTCAACCTGTTTTATATTCAATTCCTCTCGTAATAAATGCCATCAATAATATATGCAATTGCCCTCCGGACTACTGCCCTCAACCTTGGGAGAACCCTGCACTAGAACTCCTAAGTCCCTTTGCACTTCAGATTTCTGAATTTGATCCTCATTTACAAAAATAGACCATGCCTCTATTCTTCATGCCAAAATGCACGACCACACACTTTTCAATGTTGGAATGCATCTGCCAATCTCCTTCTTCAGCCTCTCCGCCTCCTCAATACGACCAGTCCATCTGCCTATCTATGTATCATCTGCAAACTTAGCCAGAGTACACTCAGTTCCATCATCTCGATTGTTAATGTAACAAGTAAAAAGTTACGATTCCAACACTGCGCCTTGTAAAACACCACGTGTCACCGGCTGCCATCCTGAGAAGGACTATTTTATCCCCACTCTCTGCTTTCTGCCAGACAGACAAGCTACCATTCATGCCGCTACCTTACCTCTAACACCCCGGATGCTTAAAATACTCAGCCATTTCCTGTGTGACACCTTGTCAAAGGCCTTCTTGAAATCCATGTGGATAACATCCATTGGCTCTGTTTGGTCGAGCCTGCTCATTTCCTCTTCAAAGAATTTCAACAGATTTGTAAGGCATGACCTTCCCTTGAAGAAGTGATTTTGCCCTATTTTCCCAAACACTTACAAGTATTCAGAAATCTCATTCTTCACAATGGATTCCAGGATCATACCCACGACTGAAGTTAAGCCATTAATTGCGGATATTTTTTGTCTTTTTCCTCACTCCCTGGTTACAATGGGGTGTCACGATAGTGGGTCTCCAGTGCTCTGGGATCGTTCCTTACTCTAGTGATTCCTGAAAGATCACCACTATTCCCCACACCTTCTTCAGCTATCTTCCTTATATCTCTGGGATGTAGTCCATCCGTTCCAGGATAATTAACCTTCTGCTGGCCATTCAGTTTTTTCTGGCACGCTCTCCATGGTGGTGGCCGGCATACGCAGCTCTGGCCCCTCACTATCTTGAATGTTAAGGCATTACTCGTATCTTCCACCGTGAACTAATGTTTCAGTTCCTCAGTTTCTTGTTCACCACTCCTAACTCTCCAGTATCATTTTCCAGCAGTCCAATGTCCACTTTTGCCTCTCTTTTGTACTTTATAAATTGAAAGAAGCTCTTACAGACTTCCTTTTTATTAGTGGCTAGCTTACCCACAGATTTAATAATCTCCCTCCTTATTTCATTTTTTTGCTCTCTGTTTTGTCTGTTGAAGCTTCCCAATCCTCTGGTTTCCCACTGCCCCTCGCCACATTATATGCATTCTCATTTACTTCTATGCTGTCCCTGATTTCCCTAGTCAGCTATGATTGCCTCATCCTCCCTCTATCATGCCTCTTTTTCCTCAACACAAATCTCTGCTGCATCCTGAATAACTCCAAAAATCTCCTGTCATTGCTGTTCCACTGTCTTTCCTTCTGGGCCCGTCTCTCAGTTAATTCTACCCAGCTCCTCTCTCATGCCTCTGTAATTGCCTTTATTCAGCTGTAATACCATCACCTCTGATTCTAACTTCTCCACCTGAAATTGCAGAGTAAGTTCAATCATATTATGATCACTGCCTCCTATGATTTCCTTCATCCAAAGTTCCACTCACCTCGTCTGCCTGTACAAGCTGCTACAAAAAGCCATCTCATAGACATTCCACAAATTCCTTTTCCTGCAACCTACTATAAATCTGAATTCCCAGTCCACCTGCATAATAAAATCCCACGTGATCTCTGTAACGTTGCCTTTCCCACAGATCTTTCTATCTCCTGGTTTATCTTACACCCCAGCTCCTGACTACTGTTTGGTGGCCTGTACATAATTCCAACTGCATTTTTCACCTTTTTAATTCCCCAATTCTACCGACACAGATTCTACACCATCTGATCTCACTTCATTTCTTCTAATTGATTCAATTCCATTTCTTCCTAATGAGACAAATCTGTCTCTCTGCCCACCTGCCTATCATTTCGACGGGATGAATATCCTTGAATATTCAGGTCCCAATCCTGATCCTCTTGCAGTGGTGTCACTGTGATGCCCTCCATGTCATACCTGCCAATTTGTGTATGCGTCACAAGCTTATTTTCATTATTCCTTCTACTGCTTGCATTCCGATATAACAGTTCAGTTCTGTATTTACCGTGCCTCTTCTCATTGTCATTTGCTTGTCCAGCTGTTAATACCTACACGAACCCTGGCCACTGACTCATTCCCCTCGCACTCCAACTTCTTCTGCACCCCAGATGGCATATCCCAAACCCAAGCACCAGGTAGGCAGCACAACCTTCAGGACACTCAATCCTGGTCACAGAGAATATTATCTATGCCTCTAACTATACTACCCGCAATTATCCATAATTGGGCATCACAGTGGCACAGCAATGCTGCCTCACAGCGATAGGGATTCGGGTTCAATTCCAATCTCTGTAAACTGTCTTGTGGACTTTGTACATTCTTCCCGTGTCTGCATTAGGAGCATTAGCTCTTTTCTCTCTCCAAAGTATGTCTCTGTATTTGCTTCGGATTTCTACAATCTACATTTTTTTTTCTTTTATTTGATGGAGAAATGCTGCAAATGTGGCAGTTTTGTTTGTGAAAGCAGCACACTTACGTTTTTATTATCATGTCTATCAACTTTAAAGAAAAGGCCTTGCTGGAGTTGTGCTAAAAGGTAATTTGAAGTTTGGAGACGTTAGAATATGTCACTTGCGAGTGAGATTAAGAATAGGAAGGTAGAACAGTTAAATACACGGCCAAAGAGCTGGTAGCACTTCTGATATGTTGATCATGGGGATTCCCGACTCGGTAAGATATACCCAAGGAGGACGGGTTGGACCTGAACTGGCAACAATCTCTGATATGTGGATCATTGGGATTCCCGGGTTATTAGGATATACACAAGAAGGACGGGATGGACTTGAACTGGCAGCAATCTCCAATATGTGGATCATTGGGATTCCTGGGTTAGAGGGTAACACACAAGACGGACGGGTTGGACCTGAACTGGCAGCAATCTCCAATATGTAGATCATTGGGATTCCCAGGTCGGTAGTACCTACACAAGAAGGACGGAATGGACCTGAACTGGCGGCAATCTCCTGGCACACAGGTTTGCTATTGTCTCTCAGGAGTGTTGATACTCGTGTGGCACTGGGGAGTGAGAACCAGAGCAGGAGGTCCACAATACAGTGACTGAGGAGGAATTGGAGACTAAAACCAGTGCATCTAAGACCAACAACAAAAACGCGGAGGGGACTGAACACAATGGGACTGGCAACCTGAAATGTTATTAGATTAATGTGAGGAATCTGGCAAGTAAGAACTTGGAGATTGGATGAGTACATATAACTACAATGTAAATATTACAGAGATTTCGTGAGAGAGGGACAAGAGAGCAATCAATCCAGTGGGTCCAGAAATAGTTGCTGAATATGCAGTGAGTGGTTGGAGACAGTCGTTTAACGTGAAATAATTATCCAGCACTTTATCGAAATCGGACCATGTGTAATGCAATGTACAGATTGAAGTAACACAGGAGGAAACTGGAATTATCTTTCTACAATATTTTCTGCTTTACTGATAGTCTTTTGTGATCTCCTGTCACCGGAAAATAGCAGCAGAAAATACTTCAGGGAATCTAAAACCAAATATCACGTCAGTGTCCGATGTGTTTGGCTGAAGTGTATTTATTTCAATGCAAGTATTATTTGCATCTAAAACAGATGAATTTAGAGCCTGAATCCCTACATGGGACTACGATGTTGCAAACATTATAGGGACTTGGTTGAGAAAGAGAAAGGACTGGCTGCTAAAATTTCCAGGGTTTTGTTGTTTTAGATGAGATAGAGAGGAAGATAAAAGAAGTGGAGGAGTTGAATTACTAATCAGGGAGGTTGTTGCATCTGCACTTGGGACGTATTGGAGGACTCATCTACTCAGTCAACATGAAGACAGCTCAAGATATGTGTTAGGATTGTACTGTAGTCCCTCCAACAGCAACCGAGAAATTGAGGAACAAATATGTCGGCCGATTATGGAAAAGTGTATTAAAAACAGAGTTGCAATAGTGAGTGACGTTAACATCCCCAATATTGACTGGGAATCCCTTAGAGGAAGAGGCTTCGACGGGGTAGAATTTCTTAAGTGCATCCAAGCAAGTTATTTGCACTGGTATGGAGCTTATCCAACTACAAGAGATTACCTCGTATTAGAAAATGAGTCTGTCCAGGTGAATGACCATTCAGTAGAAGATCATTTTGGAAACAGTGATCACAATGCCCTCAGGTTTGTGAGAGCTACGATCATGGAATAAGTCAGGCCCTTATGGAAGTTAATAAATTGGTGCAAGGCAAATCCGCATCTGGCAGAAGCGAGGGGCTATTAATTAGGAGGAGCTGCTATCAGGCAAATTCACATTTTGCATGGTGTAACTGTTTATTAAATCCTGATTTCACTATCGTCCGGTGGATGTCCTCCCAACAGCTCGAATTTTAATCTATTTTGTTTGAACAGATATCTACAGGACAGCGCATGTCAGAAAACAGGAAGAGACCATGGATATTTGTGTACTGTGTCCTTCGCAGGAGCAACTTGTTTCTCCAGGCACTGAAAATCTTTATTGTGGATCAGAGAGCTTCAGAATTAAAATGGCACAGATGGAGGCATTTTAGCCCATCCTACATCCACAAGCTCTCCAACTGCACTATCCGAAAGCAGAGAGAGTTATTGGAGATACACAGAGAGAGAGAGAGTGAGAGACAGAGACAGAGACAGAGAGACAGAGAGAGAGAATGAAACAGAAAGAAAGAATGTGATGAGAGATCAACAGAATGGATAGAAAGTGGAGCAACTGACTGAGTGGGAGAAAAGGGTGTTAGAAGAGAGTGAAGCTGGATAGATAGGAGGCACCATGAGGAAAATAGACAGAAGATGGAAATTTTATTTAGATATTCCCATGGACTGAATGCCTTTGTCTGGTGCAATACCCTGTGAACACTGTGCTGATATTGGCTGTCATCCCAGATCATTTATCTCCAATAACATCACAGAGCTAGGTTGATGACAGTTAAACGGAATCCAATAGACCAATTGATTAGTTCCAGGGAGAAGGTGGATTAACTTAAATAGACTGGGCGAACAGCAGCAGGAACTGAGAAGCCCCCGAAATACTGTGTGTGGGACTGGACCAGAGAATCCCAGTGAAGAAGATCACTGACAAAGGGGAAATCAACATCTCAGCTGTGGGCCGAAGAATGATTGATAAAGTTTGCACAGCACTTCCATGGTTTTGTAATTCACATTTCAATTTATATAGCTCAAGGTCATGAATGTATTTTAACAATCTGATCTGTTTGTTCTTCCCATTTTTTTGGAATGTACACCAAGCCATTTTGTCCCTGTATTTTATGTTGCATAAGCATATTGTATTACTGGAAGAAGGGACCTGTTCTGATGTCATGGTCTGCTGGGACCAGAGTCGTAACAAATCAGATAACTAAGGCTGCGGTCAGATCTTTCAACAAATTTTTAGGTTTGGGTGGGGTTTCAGTTATAGGGGAAATTAGAAAACTCGAAATCAAATAGCAGGTAAGAATGCAGAACGCAGGAGAGTTTATTAAAATCTCCACCACAGGCACAAATAGGACAGAGTGTATTGAAAGTGTAAACAATCAAACTTCAAGCACACTGGACAGACAAATGAAATTGAGAGGAGGCATGGATAATACAGAACTGAGAGTGTTATATCTGAATGCATGTTGTATAAGAAATAAGGTAAATGAGCTTGTAGCGCACATTGAAATTGGCAGAGACGTGCTGAACGGGGATCAGGATTGACAATATTCAAGGGTATGCATCCTATCGAAAAGATAGGTTGGTGGGGGGAGTAAGAATGAAAATAAATCAATCATAAGAATCCTGGTCTCCTTGCTATCGGAAGAATGTTGTGAAACTTGAAAGTATTCAGAAAAGATTTACAAGGATTGGACTATTTGAGCTACAGGGAGAAGTTGAACAGACTGGGGCTGTTTGCCCTGGAGCGTCAGAGACTGAGAGGTGACCTTATAGCGGTTTAGAAAATCACGAGGGGTATGGATGGGATAAATAGACAAAGTATTTTCCCTGGGGTCGGGGAGAACTAGAGAGTATAGATTTAGGTTGAGAAGGGAAAGTTTAAAAGGGGACAAAACAGCAAGTGTTTTCATGCACAGGGTGGTGTGTGTATGGAAACAACTGTGGGAGGAAGTGGTTGACACTGCTCCCATTCCAGTATTTAAAAGGCATCTGGATGGGTATGTAAATAGGAGGGGTACGAAGGATATAGCTGGAAATGTGTTGCTGGAAAAGCGCAGCAGGTCAGGCAGCATCCAGGGAACAGGAGAATCGACGTTTCGGGCATAAGCCCTTCTTCAGGGCTTATGCCCGAAACGTCGATTCTCCTGTTCCCTGGATGCGGCCTGACCTGCTGCGCTTTTCCAGCAACACATTTCCAGCTCTGATCTCCAGCATCTGCAGCCCTCACTTTCTCCTACGAAGGATATAGGTCAAGTGCTGGCAAATGGGACTAGATTAGGTTGGGTAATCTGGTCGGCATGGACGAGTTGGACCAAAGGATCTGTTTCCATGCTGTACGTCTCTCTGACTGAAGAACTGTCTGACTGTATGACATGAATAGGGTCAGATGGCACAATACCAGTGTGGGTAGAATTCAGTATCCCCAAAGGTTGAATAAAGACACATAGATGGCGTTATGTTCAGGATTCCAAAAAGTACTCAGGAGCTACGGCACAATATACACCAGGAGATAGAAACGATGCGTGGAAAAGGCAAAGTACAGTAGTCATGGGAGATTTCAACACACGGGGGGACTGGAAAAATCAGGTTGGTAGTGTTTCACAAGAAAAATAATTTGTGGAGTATCTTCGATACGGCTTTTGGAGCAGCTTGTGGTGGAGCCCACGCAGGAAGAGGCAATAGTGGAGTATGGGTGCAGTGTACTGCAATGAGGCAGATTATTTAAGAGAACTTAAAGTGAAGGAACACGAAGGAAGCAGTAATCATAATATGATTGAATTTATTCTGCAATTTGAGAGGGAGAAGATAGAATCAGAGGTAATTGTATTTCAGCTGTATAAAACCAACTACAGAGGCATGAGGATGGAGCTGACCAGAATTGACTGGAATGGGGTCTAGCATGAAAAACAGTAGAATTACAATGGCAGGAGTATCTGGGATATAATTCAGGAGACACAACGGAGGTTCTTCCCGAGAAAAAAAGAAGAATGTTAAAGGGGAGGATGAAGCAACCATGGCTGACTAGGTTAAAAATCTGACAACACCAGGTTATAGTCCAACAGGTTGAATTGGAAGCACACTAGCTTTCAGAGTGCGGCTCCTTCAACAGGTGTTTGTGTAGGAAATCAGGGACAGAATAAAAGCAAAAGAGCAAGCCGATAATGTGACGCAGGGCAGAGGAAAACTAAACGATTTGGAAGCTCACAAAGACCAACAGAGGACACGAAAATAAAAACAAAATGGAGGGAGGAAATTAAATATGAGGGTAAGCTTGCCAGTTAAATCAAGGAAAATTGTATGATTTTCTTTTGATATAAAAAGGGTAAAGGCGAGACAAAAGTGGACATTGGGCTGCTGGAAAATGGCACAGGGCAGACAGTAATGGGGAACAAAGAAATGGCCGAGGACACAAATAATTTCCCAATAGTTCAAGAATGTGAAGGGGCAAAGCTCAGTATGTCACCCATCGCCAAGGCAAACAGGGTAGAAAAGCTAAATCAGCTGAAGATGGATAAATCACCTGGACCATAAGGACTACACCACAAAGTTCTAAGGGAGAAAGCTCCGTGGTTCTGGAGGAGTTAGTGGTGACCTTTCCGGAATCATTAGAATCAGGGAATGTCCCAGAGGACTGGAATAACGCTAATGTAAAATCCCTGTTTAAAAAGGGAATAAGGCCGAAGATGGAAAATTACAGACCAAATAGCCGAACCTCAGTCGTGGGTAAGATCCTGGAACCGATCGGGAATAATAAGATGTCTGAATATTTGGAGGTGTATAGTAATATAGGGCAAAGTCAGCATGGTATCATCAAGTGGAGGTCATGGCTGACGCATCTGCTCGAACCTTTTGAAGAAGTAACGAGCAGCTTAGACCCAGGAGCGCCAATGG
The DNA here is from genome assembly GCF_037043375.1 of Chiloscyllium plagiosum. NCBI lineage: Eukaryota > Metazoa > Chordata > Chondrichthyes > Orectolobiformes > Hemiscylliidae > Chiloscyllium > Chiloscyllium plagiosum. The sequence goes on from NW_028270171.1 coordinate 34,245,058, forward strand.
ATGTTATTACCCAGACCTCAAGAAGGCTTTTGACGAGTGCCACACAGAAGACTATTGATTAAGGTAAGGGCCCATGGGGACTGGGGCAAAGTGCTAGCATGCATAGGAGTTTGGCTGTTTGGCAAAAAGGAGGTAGTGGGGTAAAATGGTCCTTCTTAGGATGGCAGCCGGTGACAAAATGTGTTCTGCAAGACTCAGTGTAGGCACAACATTTCACATTGTATATTAATGATTTAGAGGATGAAACGAGGGCATTCTGGCTAAGTTTGCAGACATTACAAAGATATGTAGAGGGACAGGTAGCACTGAGGAGGCAGAAAAGCTGCAGAAGGATTTGGACAGGTTAGGAGATGGGCAAAGCAGTGGCAGATGGAGTAAAACATGCACTAGCATGAGGTCATGCAATTTGGTACGAAGGCATGGAATATTTTCTAAATGGGGAGAAAATTCAGAAGTCTGAAATGCAAAGAAACTTGTGAATCCTAGTCCTTGCGTATCTCAAGGTAAACTTGCAAGTTGAGTCAATAGTTAGGAAGGCAAATACAATGCAGGGACTTATTTAGAGAGGAATTGATGTTAAAAACGGGGATGTCCTGACAAGGCACTAAAAAGCTCTGGTCAGGTCACATTTAGATTAATTTGTCCAATTTTGGGTCTTATACCTCAGCAGATATGTACTGGTCCTGGAGCGTGTTCAGAGGAGGTTCACTGGAATGGTCCCAGGAATGAAATGCTTAACATATGAGGAACATTTGAGGGCCTGGGTCGATATTCGATGGTGTTTAGAAGGATGAGGGTGAATCTAATTCAAACTTACAGAATACTAAATGACCTGGACAGAGTGGATTTTGGGGAATTGTGTCCATTGGTAGGAAAGGCTAGGATCCGAGGCACAGACATAGACCACAGCGAAGACCTTATAGAACAGAGATAACGAGCAACTTCGTCAGCCAGAGCATTGTGAGTCTATGGAATTCACTGCCACAGAAGGCTGTGGAGGCCAGGTCATTGAGTATGTTTAAGCCTGCGTAGGATAGGTTCTCGATTGTAAAGAGGATCAAGGGTTATGGGGAGAATGGGTTTGAGAAATTTATCAGCTATGATTGATGTTTGAGCAGACTGGGTGGTCTGAATGACCAAATTTCTACTCCTATGTCTTCTGGTCGTACGGTCTTTTGTATTATTTGCTCTCCTCAGTCCTCTTTGTAGATTTACATTTGCACCTGATCTTCGAATGATTTCTAAAGAGAAACGTTCTAATATTGATAAATGGGCAATATCATGTTCCCTCACTCTCGTCTCTGCAGCCATGTCCCCCAATTCTTAATGTTTTATGTCTCCTCCACAATGCCAATATCACATTGTAATTGAAGTTTAGGAAGTGGCACTTCAGCACAGTTGATTGGCAGTAATAAATCAACAGCATGACCCTCACCTGCCCTCTCTCATCTTGGAGTAACAATCTCAATTGCATTTGTCAGGGACGATTCTCTGTTAACATATCCATGCCGTTTGTCTATTATAATCCCATGTTGTCTTAGGCACATTTTCCTGTCAGATTATCGACTATAAAAGTTGTCTCAATGTTTTATATATATTGTAATGACTGATCACTAGTTGCAGACTGTATGTTTCCAATTATAAACAGAGAAACTCATTTATGTTCTGACAATCCATTGTATTATTCCCATATCAAATTCAGATTGAATGATAACACACAATCAATCTACCATCTCCAACATTCCTTTCCTCAGTCACCCTCACATTCCCACTCCGAATGTGTAACTTTTATACGTTATTTTGAAATTTAATAATAACTGAATTGAAAGGGGCTAACTGGAACTATTTGTTCAGCGACTGTGATTAATGTTAGTCGCTGTGGATCCTAAATGTGTCAGTGGAGGATTAGCCTCTTCTTCAAATAAGGACTGGGTTCGATGTGAGATCCCATAGTATGAGCAGGAGCATCACCGACAGCAATAACAGGGATCAGCAGCTCCAGATAGAGAGGAAGGAAAGATCAGAATCTGAGAACAATAGACTGGAATGTTCCAAAAATAAATAGAAGTTTATCCCACGGTCTTTACTACCTTTCTCAGCCTTGGATATCATTCGCACCCCAAAGCGAAGATATGCTTCGGATGACTCAAGGTGGTTACTATTCCATCCTCGCTATAGTTGGTGTTCCTAGTAAGTCATTCTCGTTGTCTATTAAACTGGGCTGATCTGTGTTTCTGCTCATATTACGTAAATATTGGAAAAGGGGAAATCAGAGTCTTCACTTGCAATCAAAAATTCCTTTCCTGATAAATTCTATAAAGGAAATTACTATTTATAAATTGCTCACTGATATGCGAGAAGGAACCAGACTGTTCTCAAACTCCATAATCCTTCTAGCCCTGCACAGATCTACATTTCCATATCCTCCTCACTCACCAATCCTGCCCAGTACCACCATTGTGATGTCCCCGTCTAATCGTCAGCCTCCGTGCAACTTCTGAATAAACTTCTTTATTTGTGCCGCTATGAAATCTGGATTCATCCGTTTCAAGTCCCTTCTAACCACATGTCCATGACAAGATAAATAAACTTGAGATGTTTAACTTATTCTCTCCATAGAATCTGTCAGACAGGAATATAGTGCATGGTGCTCAAGTCATTGACTCTTCATGTAGAGGCACAGAATAATAATCTGTTGATGTCTCATGAAGCACGTTGATGGAATTTAAAAGAAACCATCTTTATTTGAAATAAACTGAAGCCCATCTGCTTGCGTCATGTCCTTTAGAGAAGACAATGGGTTATTCTTCCTTGATCAGGTCTCAGTGTATCTGCAAACCCACATGTGGTTTATATCTTCACTGTCCAGTGGAACAGCTGAACCAACCACTCAATTCAAGATAGGGATAACATGCTGGTCTAACATGGCTTAATATGCCTCATGAAAAAGAACAAAAGTAAAGATAACTCCCTTCTGCTTCCTGTTTCCCATATTCCTACTGCTTATTTCCATCAGGTAGGCGACTATTCCTTATTTTAAGTGCATTCCATCTCATTGTGTTTGTCCCCGAGAGTGATGTTCATCTCGATAGGCACCTCTGGTGCTGGTTTTATTGACACTGACATACAGATGTAAGGAAGTTGTAAATTTCGCATCAGTGGCAATATATAGAGAATGATGCTTTTTACGCCATAAGAAAGAAATGGAGACGGCGAAGTGAGGCAAAGTAATTAATGTGATCATCCCTGAGAGTTTTGTTGAGGCAGTATTTGGGGCATTGTCCACAGATTTTTTCTCCTTTATAAGGAATGATCTCCTTACCACAGAGAGAGTTCAAAGGTTTCACCAAACTAATCCCTGGGATGATGGTACCATGAAGAGTCAGTGAAGATTAATCTGTCGCACTGTGAGAGAATAAGATGGGATTGCGTTAGACCTTCAGGGGGATGGACAATCACACATGATGTTCTAAACAGACACTGATATGCTGAAAAATCCCACGAGTTCCTTTTTTTATACTAGGTTTATGAAATTCTAGGTACTTTTAGTACCTCTGAGAACATTCCCGCCAACCACCCCACTCCTCATATCAATGAGAGAGCAGGAAATCCAGACTTTGAATAAAAACTCCACATATTATTACAGTGCATTTGATGTGTGATCCTGCACTGAACGTCATGTTATCCACAATCCCAACATCAACCACAATACCTTCAATCTAAGACAGTTAACTATTCCCATCAGCTTCTGATCCCCACGGTGAACATGGGTCTGCCTTTTCGGAGATGGAAGATGTCTCCCTGAGACTTGACAGAAAACATCTGGCGTCCCTCCTCACTGCCAGCAAACCACGTTAAAGTAGCACATGCTCCACAGACAATGAAGCCACGATGAACATCATGATCTGCTCCTGTGATTTGTCATGTTGGAGCATCAGTGACATCCTCCTGTTCCTGTATAAGCCTTTGCGATGCTTAATAGCCTCTTCCTGGTCCCATGGAACAGTTTCGAAAGACTTTTTGGGCTCCACCTGTTCCTGCTTAATATTTCGATGTGCTGACCAGACCCCCCTCTTCCTATGTAACAGGCAGGAGTATTGAACGTACTGCCACTCTTCCTGTTCAGTAGTATTGATGGGCTGAATGCTAGCTCATATTCGTGTGTGACAAGCTTGAGATGCTGAATGAGCTCCTCTTTTAACTGTGGAAATGTGCAATGTCTGGCCCTGCTATTACATAAATGTTACCGACACTTTAACAGCACAAACTGGAATGCTGTCCGGGTCTTGCTGCACATGGACATAGACTGCTTCAGGAGTTGAGGGGGCAAAATGTTCTGAACATTGTGTGATCTTCAGTGATCATCCCCATTTCTGATGTAATGATGGGGAAGGACATTTATGACGCAGCTAAAGATGATTGTGTCGCGGAAACTACCCTGAGGATCTCCTGTAGGAATGTCCCGGGACTGAAAGGATTGATGTTCACTAACCATGAATATCTTCCGCTGTGCGATGGCTGACCCCCAGTGGAGAGATTGTGGCTAATTCCTATTAAATTTAATTTAGTCAACGTTTCTTGATACCATCCTGAGTCAACTCCTGCCTTGATATCAGGGTCTGTCACTCTTACATCAGCTGCTGTGTTCACCTCTTTAGAACATACAAATAGGTTAGAGTGTATGGTTGGGGAGTGTAACCTTCTCACAGAGGATAGTGAATGTCAGGAATTATCTGGTCAAGAGAGTTCGGGGAGCTATATCACTGCAAGTATTTACAGATGAGGTAGGTGGGTTTTTGACCTGACGTAGAATTGAGGGATGTGAAGAATTGGGAAATAAAGCAGAGTTGATAACAACAGTGGATCATCCATAATCTTATACAATGGCACGACAAGTCTGACCATCCAAATTACCATCCGATCCTGTTCCTTATGTTCTCATATTCTGTAATTAGAAAGTTAGTGGCTGTAATTTTCCTGAACATTCCGTTATTGGAAGTTGCAGTTCGAGAGAGCAAAGCATTTTATGAGTCATCTCTAGGTGATGTATGGGGACTGTATTCACAGTTAATCTTAGTCTGCACCATGACCAACAAATGAAGCACAAGTTGCAGAGAGGAGACACTCTATAAATATGCCAGAGGCGTCTTTTGAGCCAAGCCTGGGTTTTGAATTAACATTTTCCAACCCACACCAAACTGTGCGTGACAATTGTGAGGGATAGAAGGAGATCCTGTATTACTGTTGACCAGGCATTTCGAGCAAATGGCCTCTGTCTACTCCTGTGCAGGAGCTGTGAGGGGCTGAATGGAATATAGAAACATTAGACTGAGGAGTAGGAGTGGGCCATTAGGCACTTTGCATTTGCTCTGCCACGCACTAAGATCGTAGCTGATCTGATTGTGGTTTCAGCAGTACTTCTTCTGTACGTTCACCATTTTCCTACATTCACTTTTCTATCAAATATTTAACAGACACAACTTGGAACAAATATAAACATCCAGGCACCACAAACTTCTGGGGAAGGGAACTCCCACTTGAACAGCCCTTTTAGAATTTGTCATTCGTGCTCCAATCAATGTTGCAGGGTCAGTGTTTCCTTTTACAGTCACACAGCTCCACTGTTTCCAACAAATTTCAAAGTTTAGTGATATGGCTAATGATATAAATGCCAGCCTTGGTCAACTTCTAGAAAATTGTGAAACATACACATCTTAAGACAAAACAGAAAAATGAAAGCTTTCCCGAGTTTCATAATAGTTGAACTCATAAAAAATGGATAGATGATAGACTGTCCCAAATGTTATTCTGTCCTCAGAAGTTATTAGATTAGATTCCCTACAGTGTGGAAACAGGCCCTTCAGCCCAACATGTCCACACAGACACTCCGAAGATTTACCCACTCAGTCCCATTTCCCTCTGCTAATGCATCGAACACTATGGGGAATTTAAATGCTAATTCACCAGACCTGCACATTTTTGGACCTGTGGGAGGAAACCGGAGCACGTGGACTAAATCCACGTAGACACGGGGAGAATGTGCAAACTCCACACAGACAGGGCGCCCGAGGCTGGAATCAAACCTGAGGCCCTGGTGCTGTGAGGCAGCAGTGCAAATCACTGAGCCGCTGTGCTGCCCATTCCGCTCAGACAAGCTACTTGTGATGTGATTTCTCCCCAGAATAGATGGATTTAGCTGAATTCCCTTTGCTTCAGACGGTAGAGAGATTCCAATGAATCTCTCATCAGGGATACTCCACGACTCATCAGGTAGAGGTGAGTCAGAGATTTACTGTTGTCAGGTGGAACAAAAGAAGATAGAGGGATCAATCGGCTGCTGCTTCTCAGGCAGGGAGCATTGTTCTCCCTCTCTGTGTTGAAACATGCAATCATGTCAACTGAACACCAAACTGGACCGCGTGCGCTCGTCGTGAACATTCTCTGGAATGGATCATAATGGACGATATGCAAGTCCATCATTACTGTTGTTAGACACAGTGCCTTTCATTAGCAAAAGAGAAACTTCTTGCTTTATAATCTGATGATATGTTGGTACGCATATGCTTAATTTTTAAAAATCGTTTGATGTTTTCACAATACATTTTATTCTTAAAATTTAGTTTTTGTCTCCCTGAGAAGAGAAAATATACATCCAGCTGATTGTTCTCAAAATTGTGTATGCTTCAAAAAGATTTCTTATCTAAGACCAAAACTGATAATGTTTCAGAACAAAAGGCCTTCATTCCAGGAAAGTGTGAATAAAACATTGTTGATAAGCTTCTAAAACCTTTTTTTACGTTAAGGGATCAAAACTGCACATAACGTGCCAGATGTGGTCTCAGCAACGCCCTGTACAGATGTAGACTGGAAAAATGTGATGCTGGAAAACCACAACAGGTCAGGCAGCACCCAACGAACAGGACGCTCGATGTTTCGGGCATATTCCTGATGAAGGACTTATACCCGTGACGCCAATTCTCCTGCTCCTCGGATGCTGCCTGATTGGCTGTGCTTTTCCAGCCTCACACTGTTCGACTCTGATCTCCAGCATCTGCGCTCCTCACTTTTACCGATACAGATGCAGTAACATGTTCCTGATTAAACCTGGTACCCTTTGCCAGAAACAGTTATTCCACTTATCTTCCAAATGACTTCCAGCAAGTGCAGACTAACTACATATGATTCGTGTACCAGGATCATGAATACCATCTGTATCACAGAGTTCTGCAATCTCTCTCCACTGAAGTTGTTTACCATTGTTTTATCGTTCCATCAAAAATAGACAATTCACATTATGCTATATCTGGTGAAGGTTTGCTCACTAACCTCCCTTTGCCTATATCACATTGATCACACACGACCTCCATTTGATGACATACTGGATGACCAGCTTGGTGTTTAAGCTAATTGGGCTTAGATATATCCAGTCCCTTCCTCCAGATCTTTGATACAGATATTGATCGTTGATGATCCCATAGTGATCTCTGAGGCACTCCACCAGTTACAGATTTATAATGTGAAAATAAGCATTTATCTCTATGCTTAGCAACAGCTACCCAATGTGTTGTTCCCTCAAGCCACCCTCGATGCTGTTACACGGATATACTGCTGCCACTACCCTATGTATTGTGCCATCCATCCACCCCTCGAAGCTGTGACAGACATAGGGGGCCACCTCATTCAGCCAGTCATTATCGTTACCATGAGACTGGAGGAGACCATTCTGTCTTCAAAGTTTGTTAGCAACAGCTTCCTGTGTAGCAGCTCAGATGTTTACATGGCGTCCTGTGCAGTAAAATGTACTCAATGAGCTAAAATGATTAGTTCTAGCTTCCTCTGTAACTCGTTAAATAGACAGAATGGTTGTTGTGGTTCTGTTCGCCGAGCTGGAAGTTTTTGTTGCAAACGTTTCGTCCCCTGGCTAGGCGACATCATCGCAGGAGCCTCCTGCGAAGCGCTTCTTTGATGTTTCCTCCGGTGTTTATAGTGGTCTGTCCCTGCCACTTCCGGTTGTCAGTTTCAGCTGTCCGCTGTAGTGGTTGGTATATTGGGTCCAGGTCGATGTGTTTGTTGATGGAGTTTGTGGATGAATGCCATGCCTCTAGGAATTCCCTGGCTGTTCTCTGTCTGGCTTGCCCTATGATAGTAGTGTTGTCCCAGTCGAATTCATGTTGCTTGTTGTCTGCGTGTGTGGCTACTAAGGATAGCTGGTCGTGTCGTTTCGTGGCTAGTTGAGGTTCATGTATGCAGATTGTTATCCTTAGTAGCCACACACGCAGACAACAAGCAACATGAATTCGACTGGGACAACACTACTATCATAGGGCAAGCCAGACAGAGAACAGCCAGGGAATTCCTAGAGGCATGGCATTCATCCACAAACTCCATCAACAAACACATCGACCTGGACCCAATATACCAACCACTACAGCGGACAGCTGAAACTGACAACCGGAAGCGGCAGGGACAGACCACTATAAACACCGGAGGAAACATCAAAGTAGCACTTCGCAGGAGGCTCCCAAGCACTGATGATGTCGCCTAGCCAGGGGACGAAACGTTTGCAACAAAAACTTCCAGCTCGGCGAACAGAACCACAACAACGAGCACCCGAGCTACAAATCTTCGCACAAACTTTGAAGACAGAATGGTCTCCTCCAGTCTCATGGTAACGATCATGACTGGCTGAATGAGGTGGCCCCCTATGTCTGTCACAGCTTCGAGGGGTGGATGGATGGCACAATACATAGGGTAGTGGCAGCAGTATATCCGTGAAACAGCATCGAGGGTGGCTTGAGGGAACAACACATTGGGTAGGGGCAGCAGTATATCTGTGTAACAGCATCGAGCGTGGATTACAAGCAGAACACATGGCGTAGGGACAGCAGCATGTCTCTGTAACAGCCTCGAGGGTGGATTGAGGGAACAACACATGGGGTGGGGGCAGCAGCATGTCTCTGTAACAGCCTCGAGGGTGGATTGAGGGAACAACACATGGGGTGGGGGCAGCAGTTGTCCATTCGGCGCCACCATTCAGAAAGATCATTGCTGATCCAATTGTACTTGACCATCCATCTCCTGTCTGTTCTCAATAAATATTGACTCTCCTGTCCAGCAAAGCTCAGTCGCGCTCAATCTTGAATATCTTCAAAAACTGAGTCTTCACTGCTCCCTGAGGATGAGGACCCGACAGATAGTACAACACTAAAGTGAAAGAGGCGACCTTATTTCAGTGTGGAACCTGTTATTTTAAACTGTGTTGACATAAAATGAAATCGCCACCTCTTTTGAAACACAAGGACAGAATAATTAGGCATAGACATAAACCATTCAGCCCTCTAAACCTGTCCAATAGGACCATTGACACTTTACAATCAAATATGCATTAAACTCATTCTCTGCTCCTGTCCCAGAAAGAGAATAACTGATAGCATGACATCACACGAGCATTAAAAACACAGAATTAGGACATTCGGCCCATCGACTCTGAAGTCAATTTAATACTGGCTTAGAGATTTCTCAACATCATTCTCCTGACTACTCTTTGTAACTCTTGACATGCTTATTCATCAAAAACCTACCAATGTCTGCAGAATCTGTCTTATAAGCACTAGTGTCTGTGTCTCTGTGTGTCCGTATGTGCACTTGGATGTGTTTGTTCATGTGTGTGTGTTTGTGTATTTATGTGCTGACAATGGTTCACCTGTGTATTAGCCTCTGCTTTTTACTTGTGCTTGTGTCAGTTTGTGTGCGACTGTCTGTGTCTCTGTATGCCACTACACATGTGCGGGTTCACCTCCATATATGTACTGTGAGTGTCAGTATATTGGCGCGGTTACATATGTCTCTGAATATTTTTGTGTCTGTATCTCTCTGCAGTGAGATATTTGTTGTTTTGGCAGGGAGAAAATTGTGAGAATACACAGATTGGTTAAAGCGCGAATTGCCCTTCACTGAACATTGTTTGTTACTCAGTTGTGGGGGGCATGGATGTCATGGAATCTCCATACGACACGTCCCGGTCCACTCTGGCTCATACCACGGTCCTCCCAACATGGCGGGGGAGGGGTGGTGGAGGGATCAAATATCGGGTGCTCCACAATCTGGTCTGGCCCTTTCTCTCCTATTACAGTCCGTTTCTCCTGGAATGGGAGAAAGGGGGAGGGAGTGATGGTGAGAATGTGTGGCCCTGCTGTTAGTGCTGGTGTAGGTGGAGGAGGAGGGAGATTGGTGAGGTGTCCGGCGGGAGTCAGTCCACAGTGCTGTATCCATGCAGGGTTATTAGTGTTGGGAGTATAATGGATGGAGAGAGAGCGCGTGGGGTGTGGGTTGGGTTGGGAGGGTGCTGAATTCAATAGTGAGAGTGGTAGTGCGTGAGCCTTATTTGGAGATAGAGTGTGAACCTTGTTAGGGGGTAGGTGCTATAACAGGTAGTGAGTGTGAGGGAGCAGAGAGAGTACGGTGACAGTTAACCTGACAGAGTGGGGAGGATATTGATACTTGTCCTGTGATGCTGGTCATTTCTTTAGATCATGTCAGCGTCGAGGTGACCCTCCCACAGGTTATTTTGGATTTAGTTTTCTGTGGTCAGAAGGACTCATTAGTAACCTTGCTCTGAGGACTAGATACGTTAATATGTTGTATTTTATGCGGCGCCTGCGTACAATATAGAATGTTTGAGCATGAAGTGGTAGACACGCCATGGCTGTTAGAGTCATAGAACCATGAAGCCCCGCAGCATGAATACAGGCCCTTTGGACCAATGTGGTCCGTGCCGACCATAATGTCCATCCTGCTAATTCCATTTCCCTGTCCTTGCTCTTATTCTTCTAAACCTTCTCTATCCGCGTATTTGTCTAAAAGCCTTTTGAATGTTGTTAATGTACGTGCCTCAACCAAACCGCTGTCTGCTCATTCCCATACGTGTACCAATCTCCGCATAAAAAAGTTGGCGTTCAGGATCCTTTTTATTCTTTCACCTCTAACCTGATGTCCTCTAGACCTGGATTCCCAAAACTGGCAGAAAGAATGATTGCATTCACCTTATCCATGCATCTCATGATCTTATACTTTTCTATCCGATTTCCCCTCAGTTTCTTACACTCAAAGGAAAATGTTCTGGCCGGTCCAAACTCTCCCTACAACCCAGACTGTCGAGTACTGGCAACATCCTTGTAGATTTCTTCTGTCCTCTTTCCAGTTTAATCACATCCTTCCTATGGCAAAGTGAACAAAACCGAACAAAATACTCCAAGTACATGCCTCATCAGCGTCCTGTAGAACGGCAATATAACTCGCCAACTTCTATACTCAATGCTCTGACTGATGAAGGCCAGTGTGCCAAACGCCTTCTTCACTGCCCTGTCTACATGCAACTACTTTCAGAGAACCACGGACCTCAGCTCCAAGGTCCCTCTGTTCCTCTACATTCCTTCAGGGTCTAACATTCACCACTAAACTCCAACCTGGATTTGACTTTCCAAAATGTAACACCCCACATATATTTATATTAATCTCCATTTGCCATTTTTTGGCCCACTCCCCAGCTGATAAAGGTCCTGCTGCAATTTCTGATAACCTTTCTCACTGTTCACAGTATTGCCTATTTTATTGTCATCAGCCTAATTACTAATCATGCCTTGTACATTCTCATCCAAATCATTGATATAGATAACAAACAGTAATAGGCCCAGCACCAACCCCGAGACACTCCACTAGTCACAGGCCTCAAGTCCAACAAGCATCCTTCCAGTATTAGCCTCTGCTTTCTACCATCAAGCCAATTGAGTATTCAATTTGCCAAATCCCCCCGGATTCCATGCCATCGAACCTTTTAGAGCAGCCTATCATGTGGAACCTTATCAAGGGCCTTTCTGAAATCTAGATAGACTACGTCTACCACACTACCCTCATCAACATTCTAGGTCACTTCCTCAAAAGAACGCTGAGGAATTGTGAGCCATGATATCCTATGCACAAGGCAGAGCTGACTGCTCTTTATGAATCAGTGTCTTTTCAAATGCATGTATATGTTATCTCTCAGAAACTTCTCAAGGAAATTACATGTCACAGTTGTTAAGCTAATTGGTCTACAGCTCACAGGTTCTTCTTCGCATCCTTCCTTGAACAAGGGCACAACCCTTTAGGCTTCCCGGACCTCCCCCGTGGCCAGCGATGATGCAAAAATATCAGCCAGAATCCCTGCAAAATCTTCTCTCGCCTCTTGCTGTGTTCTTAGATATATCTGGTCAGGACTAAAAGATCTACAGAAATACTGCAATGACTGACAAATATGTCTATTTCTTTAAGGTAGAATCACCAAAGAAAGGGCAAGTGACTTAATGAGGGTTAACATCATAAATTAAAGATTATATAAATCATAGGAAGTGAGTTCAGAAGAATTTTAGACATTGTGGAAACCGGAGAATTCTCAGAAATTTGTTTGTGTGGAGTTTGCATATTCTCCCCGTGTCTGCGTGGTTTCCTCCGAGTGCTCTGGTTTCCTCCCACAGTCCAAAGATTTACAGATTAGGTGAAATGGACATGCTTATTTGCCCAAAGTGTTCAGGGATGTGTAGATTAGGTGCATCAGTCGCAAAATGTAGAATTGGAAGGGAATGGGTCTGAGTAGTTACTTTTCGGAGGGGAAGGGTGGACTTGTTGGGCCCAAGGGCCTTTTCCACACTGTTGGCTCTTAATGATTCTGTGAAAGAAGAGCACGAAGACTGCATAAATCTACAATCTGTATTGCAAAGAAAACAAAATAAAAGCAAGGTCAAATGTGGAATTTTGTAATCGGGAGAGGAGAGGTTATTGTGGAGAACAGGGAAATGGCCAAGAAAGTAACCAGTTACTTTGCATCTGTCATCACGAAGGAAGATCCAGAAAATCGCTGAGAAATACCAAATGATCACATGGAACTTGTGGAACTAAAGACATAAAGTCAATTCATATCAGTAACAAGGTAGTAGTTGAAGGCTGGCATAGTAGTGTTGTAACTGGATTGAGCATTGCTAAGTCTGAAGAGCCAGTTGTACTTCGTATCAAAATATTAGAAATAAGTCAGCAATAGACGCATTAATTGTGCTGTCGATGAATGTTTTATTTTCCTGTACATTCTGCAGAGGCTGAAAGTTAGTAAATGTGCTCCAAGCATTGTAGATGAATGGAAGGGATTCAAGCATCTGCAAAACGAAGAAGAGATAGTGTGGAGAACTGCAGACCAATTAACTTGACATCTGTAGGGAAACTGATAGAATCTATTATGTAGAATGTGACATTGGATATTTAGAAATTAACAGCAACATTGGAGAGAATCAGTATACACTGACAGAGTCTGACAGAGTCTTCATACTTGACAAATTTCAGAATGATTTGAACTTACTTGCTTATTGCAACATAGAAATGGCGTATTTCGATTTTCAGAAGGCTTTTTATAAGAGCTCATGCAGTGAATTCATAAATAAAGTGAATGGTAATTGGAGGAATATATAACAGTGGAATTTAAAGTCACGTTCACCTTCATTTAAGAGAATCAGAACATAGTCGGAAGGTCATGTTGAAGCAGTTTCACAGCTTGCTAATGAAACTGTACATAAAGTATTGAGTCCGGTGTTGGTGACCCAATCTGAGAAAAAATATACTGACCACGGAAGGTGTGCAATGGACATTCTCCAGATTAATCCCTCAGATGGTGAGATTGCCTGATGTGGAAACTCGGTCTGTGTTCTTTAGAGTTTCAAAAATGAAAGGTGATCAGAGTGAAATTTAGAAAAGTTGCTAAACATATGAGAAGGTGGAAATAAACAGGATTATTCTCTGGTTGTCTACTCTACGTTTAAGGCAAATAATGGCAGGTAAAGGATGGACCATTTCAGACTGCAATAAGAAGGCAATTCTTCATTTGAAGGTGACTGACTAACACAGTGACATGGAAACCTGCTGGCAGGACAAGATTAGGGAGAATCCCCAGATATTCTACTGGGACATCAATAACCAGGGAACAGGTAGGACTCATTAGTTACTTGCCAAGTTGCATCCAAATCAACTTATTGGTAGAAGACAGAAGGTAGAAATCTGTTTGACTGGAGACCAGTATCCAATCGTGTACCACGGGGATCAGTGCTGTGTCCCATATTATTTATGATTCGGAGATGGGCAAAGTTTAAAAGTTACAGAACACTAGATGATAGTCCACCAGTTTATTTGGAGGCACGACCTTTCGAAGAGCATAATCACGTGATGAAGAAGCAGAGCTGCGAAATCTAGTACGAGTGAATGAAACTGTTGGATTATAACTTGGTGTTGTGTGATTTTTAACCTTATTTTTTGTAGTATTCATAAATTATGCAGCTGTGAATATGGAGGGGTTGGGGTGAGAGTGATAAATCAGATTGCGTTTGACACAAAGTTTGGCTGGTGAGTTGGCAGTGAGGAGGAAGGTGTTATATTACAGGAAGATACAGATAGAATGATCAAATGGGTGGATCAATGGCTGGTGGAATGTAATCCTGATAAATATGAGGTGATGTACTTTGGAAGAAGGAACCAGACAGGGGAGGACTCAATGAATAGCAGCACACTTGGAAGCTCAGAGGGTGCTTCTCCACATATCCCTGAATGTGATTAAACAGGTTAATGCACAAGTTGACAAAGCATAGCGACCATAAACATAGCTTTTATTCATGGAGACACAGATTATAAGAACTATGTGGAACTTTGGTTAGACCAAATGGAATACTATGTACAGTTCTGGGAGCCACATTAAAGGAAGTATATGATTGCACTGGAGAGGGTGCAGTGGAGATTCACCAGTATGTTCCCTTGGATGGAGTAGTTCAGCTCGGGTTGTTTACTTTGAAGCAGAGAAGGCTGAGAGGGATGTGCTTCAGAAGGATAAAATTACCAGGGGCATGCACAGGATGGATAGACAGCAGCTGTTCCTTTCAGTCAAAGGGCGAAGAACAAGGGAGTATCATTTTAAAGTGAAGGGTTTGATTTTTAGTGAGGATTTGAGGATTGGTTTTCATCCAAAGGCTGTTGGGGTCAGGAATGCACTTCCTGAGAGGGCAGTTGGCAAAGGTAACCTCACAACCGTTATTAAATACATGGTCCTGCCATTGAAGTGCCATAACATACATGGTTATGGGCCATGTATCGGAAAGTGGGACGAATGTAGATCGTGCGGTATTTATGACAGTACAGAGTCAGTGCTTCTGTGATTGTATGGGTTGGACAGTCAATCATTGAGCAGCATAAGACAGGAATTGATCAGTTTCTGAAGAATGCATTAACTAGGGTTATAACAGTGAACTTGTCTCCATGAGCGAGAACAGGGAAAGCTAAAAGTGTCTAATGCCCTGCTCCCTTCCTGATGTTTCTGTGCAGTGTGCGGGAAAGCTCTGTTATTGTTGTCACAAGCTCTTAAACATTAGGAAGGCAGCATCTGTCTGGTTGAAAGGACTGTGTTTCCCGTTCCCTTTTCCAAAGCTCGTTGCCGGTGTTCTGTCTGGTTTTATCCTTTAAGAACTCAGAGCAATTTGATACAATTGAATGTTTTGGAGACCATTGCAGAGTTTATCACGTCTATTTTTGTCAGGAGACACTTGTAGACCAGACCAGGAAGCACGGGAGATTTACTTCCTGAAAGTACATTGGGTAAGTAAGAGATGTTTACAATGGACATTAGATTCAAGGACAATATTACTGGCACCAGATTTTATGTTTCTATATTTTGTTAATTGTTTTTAACTTCCATCAGCTGCCAGAGTATTATCCCGGTCTGGATCAGTAATCCAGTGACATTTCCACAACAGCACCATCTCCACATGGGGACCTATCAGAAACCACACTGAGCATATTATTTCTGTGCTGCTTGAGAGCTCTGTCAAAAATAACTCCCACCGGTGTGATGATCGCGACGGACTGAGGGCGTGGTAAATGGTCAGACTGTAGTCATTCCCTTCTTATAGGACTGGATATAGTTGAGGAACTTTCCATGTGGCCAGGCAGATGTCAGAGTTAGAGCTGGATTGACACAGCTTCCCCAGGGACACGGCTTGTTGTGCAGCACAATCTTCATTCCTATTGCAGGAAAGGGGTCAGGGCCCATTGCCGTTATCATATTTACTGTGTTCGGCTGTTTCTTCATGTCACGTGCAGCGATTCGAACTGGTTGAAGACTGGCATCTGTGATTCTGTGAGCATCATGCTGAGGGTGAGGTGGATTATCGACTCAACACTTCTGGCTGAGGATGGTGCAGATACTACATCGTTGTATTTTACATTGATGTCCAGGGATGGGGATATTTGTTGAGCCCTCTCCTCCAGTAAGTTGTTTATTAATCCATCGACATTGATGACTGGATGTAGCTTGACTGCAGAGTTTCGATCTTATCTGTTTGTCTTGGGATCATTTCCCACTCTCCACCAGAAGGTGGTTCTGCTGTTTGTAATTTCACCAGTGAAGTGTGGTACCTTTAGTGGGTTGTCATCAGATTTAGTTACACATGGTTCTGACTCTGGCATGTTCACCCAAACTCGGCATTGAACCATCACTTGGCTTGATGATAATGGTAAAGTGATGAATTATCCCCGGGGAAAAGTTATGGATTGTGATTGAATGCAATTCTTCTGCGGCTGATCGACAGCATCACATGATAACCCAGTGTGAGCTGCAATATCTCCAAATCAATTATACTGACTTTCCCCAAGTTCACACCCAAACCATTCACCCATCAGTCCTGTACTCAGTGACCCAACCTGGTTTCTGACGTGCAAACACATTCAGTTTCATAATCTTATTCTGCTTAGGGTTTCTCCCTGATGTCACGCCTCTAATTTGTTACATTACTCAGATACTTTAACATATTAATCTGAATCATTTTCTTTCCCATCATAACATCTTCTATGTTTGAAGTGAATGTTATTTTCCTCTGTTTTTCTCCCTGACCATGATTAAGACGTCGGTCGTGTCAGTGATGCCAGCCTTATATGGTTTCAGAGTCAATGAACTTGTGCATTTTGCGTTTTAGTTCCCTTCCCAATGTACAGCGCCCTCTGCTGGACAGGGCGAATGAGCAGATTCGACACACGTCTTTGGAAAATGTTCAAAATCAGAAATTGCTGAAGAAACTAAGGAGGTCTGGCTGCATCTTATGAAGTGAAAGCTGAGTTCATCTTTCGTGTCCAGCGACCCTTCGACAAAGCTCCCATTTTCTACATCAATTTGTGCATTTTTATTTCTAGTATTCATAGTTATTTGTTTAACTGAAAATTTGTGCTGTGCCTATTCATTTCCGGAGAAACTTAGCAGGTCTGGCAGCATCTGCAGAGACAGAGAAACAGAGTTAGCGTTTCAAGTCCAGTGTGACCCTTCAGAACTGAAAAGGATTGGAAACTGGGTATTTTAGTTCCTTGCCAGATGTGGGGAGTAGGTGACAGGGAAAAGAGGGTGTGACAACAGATAAACAGGCTTTTAGCAGTAATGAAAAGGGAAGATGGTATAAAATGAGTTTAATTTAGGATGTGAATGGGGGAAAGGGGTTCTCTCTATTGAGTGCAAGATAAAGAAGACACAACCACATAAGGTCATACGGAGGCCAGGAGGGAGAATGTTGAACATATGGTATTATATAGATCTGGCCAGAGATACATTTTCACTGTAGAGATCACTGCTGTCAGGCAAAGGAATTCAGGTGCTTGCCAGCTTATTGGCACTAGTAAGATTTTCATGCTGCCTTAGTATTGTAACATAAAGAAGAAAACAAATAACAGTATGAAGTTTGGGCTCAGCATTGTTTACCTGTCACTTTTAACATTGTTTCAAATTTACAGTGCTGATCTTTAAATGCTTGTTCTTGAAGTTAGTATCAGATGGAGTAGGAGGTTGAGGGGTGACGTTATAGTAATTTACAAAATCAGGGGAGGTTTGGGCAGGGTGAAAAGCCGAGGTCTTTTCCATAGGATAGGAAAATAAAATCAGAGAGCCATGGGTTTATGTTGGAAGAGGGAAGATTGAAATGGGAGGAAGAGGGAACTGTTTTTTGCACAGAGGGTGACGTGTTTATGGAATGAGCTGCCAGAGGAGGACTGGCAGATGCAAGTACAACTCCAACATTTAAAATACATTTGGACTAACATGTGAATGGGGACCATTTACAGGCATATGGGCCAAATGCAAGAAGATGGGAATAGTTTAGTTTGGAAAACCTGGCCCGCATGGGCAAGTTAGACCAAAGATTGTGTTTGTATGCGCTATGACTGTATGAATATAGAAAGCGAAGAAAAGGGAAGAAAAGATGTGATATAAGTAAATTGGCAAGTAATATAAAAACATGCAGCACAAGCTTTTCCATGTATGTACGAAGAGTTAAAGAGGTATGTGTGTGTGATCTATGATAAAAAGGAAATCAGGAAAGTATACTGAGGATATTTGGAGGGTGTGACTGGGGAACTGGATACAGCAAACAGACAGATAATTTACACCTGTATTTTACATCGTTACTCACAGGTAAAGGTGCTGTAAATATTTCAATGTCTTAAGCAAAATGGTAATAGGAGGGAAAATCTTGAGTTGTCTTTAACAGAAGGAACAAGGCAATTCTCAAACAGATAAGACCAAGGGTAAACAGGTCATCAACAATTCAGAGCTGGTTTTAAAAGAAGTGGTCACAGAGTGGCTGGTGGCACTGTGTGAAATATTCCATAGCTCTCTGGATTAAAGGAGTGATCCAGTGAAACTGGAGACCTTCCAATGTGGCTCCTGTCTTCAAGAAACGAACGAGACTGAAAGCATGAAACACTTAGCCTAACCATTATTGCTGGATATCTGTGAGAGTCTGTTATTAAGGGAGGGACTGCAGGGCATTTAGAAAAGCTTCACACAGAGTCAGCATGGTCTTGTTAAAGACCATGCAAAATCATGCAAAGTTTTTCTGGAAATCCATGAGAATATAACAAGTGGCCTTAATAAAGAGGGACTGGTAGACACGAGGCTTTCCAGAGATTTTCCACAAGGTATCACAAAATAAAGGTTCTTACGCAAGACAGAAGCTCATAGTATGATGGGTAATGCATTAGCATGGGATGACACTTGGTAAACACTTAGAAATCGGAAAGTCAGGATTCTTTGATCTTTATGAAAAAATGTATCTACTGGAGTACCACAAATATCAGTCCGATGGCAAGAGCTGCTTACAAGAGCTGCACTCAGCTCCTGACGGCGGGAGCTGAGTGCAATAGACATTCGAATTTGAGGATGACACTGACAACCAAAAGGCAGGCTGTTATTAAATGGAGAGGACTCCCAAAAAAAGGAGCAGTACAACGAATTATATTGTTCCTGTATATGAAACATAACGTCAGCATGCTGATGCAGAAATGTTGGTTCATTAGACTGGTTCCTGGGATGAAAGGATTGAATTATTGAATACATCAAAAATGCTGAGGTGATTATTCATTGTGGTTTAAATGAATGAAAATGTCATTACTGAAACGGATAAGATACAGAGGGGGCTTGACAAGGTCGGTGTTCAGAATGTGATTCCACAACCAGGGCAGAGTCTCGAAGTCAGATATGTAGATACAGAATAAGGAATATCGATTTCAAACTGTCTTCTTTCAGAATGTAGTGAATGGCTGGAATTTCCTAACCCCGAGAGTTGTGGAGGTTGGGTCACTGATTTTATTTACAGGCGGGTGGATTGATTTGTGACATTTCAGCGAGTTGAGGGATGCAAGAGGTTAGCAGGAAAGTGGAGTTGAGCCATGGAGTAGATCAGCCATGTTCTTATTGAATGGCAGCGCAGGTTCCTATTTCTTACGTTCTTATTTCTGTTTTTAGAAAATACTTGATTATTTTCCTGGAAGTCATGATATAAAATGTTGCATTCAGAGACGGCAGAGGATTTGTCTGAGTTGACTTTGTGTGGGGGATGGGGGCTGTATTCAATGCGAATCTGGGCCTGTAACATGACCTACATCAGGAGCAGAAGTTACAGAGAGGAGAAGCCTGTAAAGAGCGATTGGGCGAGGGGGTCACTGCCTGACCCAGCCTGGATTTTCCTATACATTTGCCAAACAACACCAAACTATCATAATGGCCTCAATCTGCTCCTGCACAGCAGGACCGAAGGGCTGAATGGAACGGATACTTCTGGGCATTCAGAACTTTGACACTATCCCACCAGTCATTAAGGTCATGGCTCATCTCATTGTGTTCCCAGCTGCACTTTTCTCTGATTTCACAATGATCCCTGATTCACCTGTCTATGGAAAATCAGACGAAGTCAGCCTCGCTATAATATGAAGATTCAGCCCTCCCAATCTTCTGGGTGAGAGAATTCCCACTTGAATGAATTCCCACTTTGTGAATTTATCCTCAGTCCGGTTCTGACTGAGGTTGGAAGGTGTCACTGTTTCCATTTCTAGTCCCACTCCTCCACTTCTCTAACAAATTTTAAATGTAACTAGGTTGGCGATATGGCCGATGATAAATTTCGAATATTGGGTCAGGTTCAGTTATCAGAACAAACAATTTGGATTTCTTCAGTCAACTACAAGTAATTGACAAAACTAACTGAGGAGTATGATGGATATGTGGTTAGCACTGCGGCCGCACATCACCAAGGAGCTGGGTTCAATTCCAACCTCAGGTGAGTTTGAACATTCCCCACGTATCTGTGTGAGTTCCTTCCCAATGCTCCAGTTTCCACCCAGAGTATAAAGATGTGCAGCTTAGAGTGGATTGGCCATGCTCGATTGCCCAATGTTGAGACAGCGTCCCCTTCATGGTAACCCCTGTCAGTGTGGGGGAACTTAACCTGCGCTGCTGGCCTCCCTCTGCATCACAAACCAGCCGTCCAGCCAACTGAGTGGAAGACAGTGTAACTGTTACAGACAGAAACAAGGACAGGCAAAGGGCAAGAGAAACTTTCATAACATGGAAAATGGAACATTGCAGATAACGGTCAAGATAACAGCTGAGGATAAAATATTCTCTGCTCAAAATTATATTTCATAACGTGACAAGTGTTGAGAAACAGTGTTTGGCTGAATACAATAAAGTGAGACAAAGTGAAATAGCCAGAATTACTAACTGTGATTGGATATAAAATAAGTGCATATTTTTGCAGGAACCCAGGGGGTTGAATGACTGAAAGTTCCTGTATCTGAAAATGGGAATTCTTTGGAACACTATCTGGAATTTTCCATATTCAAAGTGTGTGTGTGTGTGAGAGAGAGAGAACGCAGATACTGCACTGAGCTGGGTGGTGAGCTCAGACCATGCTCGGTGAGGCTGGTGGTGAGGCCTCCTCTGGGAACAGAATGGACCCCTCTGTACTAGCCCATCTACTAGGACCTCTGTGCCCCTGTTGAAAAACCGTGGTGTTAGTTCCCCTTACCTGCCATGTTCAGGGTCAACTGTGCAGGGCGGCTTAAACTGAGGAAATACAACAGTGTGCCCATTGGCCTTTGAAAGATGGCACCAGTGTCAGTGATCATAGAATAGCCAGGGGCATCAGTGCGATGGTGAGTCCCTCCAGCCATATTGGGTTGGAGAATTGGGGTGGCTTTGAATGCGAGGAACACAATGAGATTGAGTGGGTAGTTAATGTGGTGAGTTCGATAAGATAACACCATGAAACTAGTTCAGTCTCGTACAGACATTCCCTCAGTCACACTCAATAAAAATGTCACTGAGACAAACTATTGTTAGATTCAGCCCAATGAGTAGAAGACGCTGCTGACCCCACACCCAGTTACAAAGTTGCAGAATAAATGTTCATCTAAAACTCTCCCTCATCTTTATTGACGCCAATCCCGCCTCAGGCGACTGACTGTGTGGAGTTTACACATTCTCCCCGTGTCTGCGTGGGTTTCCTCTGGGTGATCCAGTTTCCTCCCACAGTCCAAAGATGTGCAGGTCAGGTGAACTGGCCATGCTAAATTGCCATTACTGTTAGGTAAGGGGGAAATGTAGGGGTATGGGTGGGTTGCGCTTCGGCGGGTCGGTGTGGACCTGTTGGGCCAAAGGGCCTATTTCCACATTGTAATGTAATCTAATTTAAATCTATTCAATATCCACTTCACCAATCATCCTGGGAATACTGGCTCATGTTGTAGGATGCTGTCGAAATGCCTTCATTTCAGCATTCTGAAACCTGTGATCTTACATGAAATTGTCTCTCAATCTCCCTTTCGCTTTTTTCCGCAAAATCCTTTTTATTGTTGGTAATTAAACTGATTTCTCCGCCATCTCTCTCTGGCAGGAACTAGGGAATACGGACTAGGCAATAAGGGCTCTGTATCGGAGTGATCTTGTAACTAGACGGGTAATTCAGAGGCACGGGCTGTGACTCCAAGGCAGTGTTTAAAACCGTATCACAGCCGATGACAGAGCTTAAATTCGAATGACAAAAATTGGAATGAAACTTAATTTCACTCATGGAAACCAGAAACCGTTAAGTTTTATTTTTATTATTTCACTGATAGTCTTTGCTAAAGAAACTTAACATTATTGCCCAGTCTGAGCTCAGTGTGACTCCAGACTCACAACAAAATTGTTGGCTCCATTTTGTCTTGAAAAATGGCCACATAGTCAAGGACAATTAGTGATGGACAACAAATGCTGCCCTTGCATGTGATGCTGGAATCCCCTGAAACAACAACAGTAAAGATGAAATAAACCAAGGGACGGTGGGTGCTAGAGATCGAAAATAAAATTCTCCAGCGTCTGAACATGTTGGAGAATCTTGCAGGTATGGCAGCATCTGTCAGGAGAAATGCAGATAACGCTTTGAGTCCAGTGACCTTGCTTCATAACTGAAAGCAAACTGGGAAATAATATTATTTATCCTGGTATCATGGATGGTTGGGGTGGAGAGAGAGGTGGGGGCCTGGTTTAAATTGAATGGATAGAGAAATGGCCGAAAAAGAGAGGAAAAGAAATTAAAAGTGAGCAAAGGGATTGCTGATGATGAACTGAAAGGAAAACAAAATGGCAAGTTATTCTCACATTTCCCCGTTTTCCCATATTCCTGTATATCGTGTCCATTTAGATTTGTCCCTGATTAAAGTGAGTTAGGTTCCCTGTATCTCTCTTCTGTGAGAGTGATGATAAAATCCATTAGCAATGCTGGTGCTGCCCTTATCGTTGCTGAGATATAGAGAAAGGTAATGTTACATTGTCAACTACTTCTTTGGAGAGAGATACAGTTACTGCGGGAGTGTGCAGAGATGCAACGGCCTTCTCAACCAGGAAGAGAAACTGAGGAGTGCAAATAGTTTTCAACACTGAGCGCGTTCACGTTCCGTGTTGGGAATTGACTTGTTCCTGTCATTGGAAAATCAGTGGAGTTTCTGTGGATGATTATCTCGGGTTTGTATCGTCAGCTGCTGGGTCTGGTGACCCCACTCTATACACTGCCTTTTCAGAGTGTCTGGGTCCATGGTAAATAAATGGAGATGAGGCTCTACAGCAGGGAAGCTCTATAAATAGGGAGGTGCAGGAGAGTGCAATATCTTTCCTGGGATTTTCCGCGACATTTGACTAAGCTGGACCAGGTGTCAGGTATGAAACCAGTTTGTTTCAAAATTGAGGTTGTTACTGAGCTGTGCCCCCTCCTTCAGTGTACTGTGTAGCCTCACACCAGTGACAGGACTGTGCTGATGCTCACTATGAATTAAACTGGATTAATTCTGGAACTTTCCAGGCAGGAGTGAGTAACATATCCATCACCACCGGAGTGCAGTCCTCCGATATATTCACTGGCTGACAGAACCCATCTGTCCGCTGAGAGCAATAAATTGTGTCCATCTCACTGAGGAAGGTACAGAAAATAACTTCCAGAAATACAAGGGAACAGAGTGACTGGTGAAAATGGGCAACAGCAGGAAATTAGAATTAATAAAAGGTACGTCCTTCAAAATCTCATTGAATTTATGGTTGGTATATTGCTGCATCTGATGAGCTACATCCCAGAATATTGAGGAGGTGGCAGTAGAGCTAGTGAAAGAATTACTGATTATTCTTCAAAGCTGGTTAGATTCTGGAAAGGATCCTCCAGACTGGAAAGCAGCAATTGTAAACTTAAATATTTAAAACAGGACGGAGAGAGCAAACAGCAAACTAAACAGTGGTTAGCTTGATGTAAGCTGTGAGAAAAACGTTGGAACCTTTTGTGAGGAATGTGACAACTAGAACCTTGGAAAATAATGACATGATACGGTAGAGTCAATCTAGATTCAGGAAGGGGAAATGATCTTGATCTTTGATAAACCTGCTGGATTTTGTGGAGTTTGCCCTTGTGAAATCGACAATTGAGAACCAGTGGGAATGAAGTATTTGAATTTTCAGCAGACGTTTGACATGGTTGAATACAGGTGAGTGGGGAATGTTAGAGTCCATGGGCAGGTAGGGGTGGAATACACCGAATGTATTAAAAGTTGGATAATCGAGAGAATGAAGAGAGTAGTATAATTATCTGGAGTGAAGGCTTTGTGGTATCAGAAGAATCAGTGTTTGGGCAATAGCTCTTCACAAGATATAAAATGTTTCAGATATGAACAACAAATATCATCATTCACATTTATGTTCATTAAATAGTGAGAGGTTGGGAAGTGCTGTTGTTGAAACAGACCTGGATGTGTTTGGTCATAAGTCACAAACTGAATTTTTACGTAGCAGGAAGTAAATGATATGTGGCTCATCATGCAAAATGACTAAAGTACCAGAGTAAATGTATCTTTCCCAATGATAGAGTTTTGTTGACAGACTGTGAGGTGTATTGTGTACAGGTTGAATCAGTTTTATAAATAATGATCTTGTCAGCGATTCAGTCCAAAGGGGTTTCACTAGACTAAACCCTGGCATGATGTTACCATGAGGAGAAAGTGAAGAAACGTGTGCTTAATAAAGTGTGTTAATGTGTTTGTGAATTTATATTTTTTAAAAAGTGCTGAAGCACATTGAGTGTTGAAGATACAAAATTGCCTTATTAGATCAATTAAAGGAATACCCAGGCAAATTCACATTTCCTATGTATTGAAGCGCAAATATATCCACTGTAAATGTATTGGCTGGTGCCTTTTCTAGCCGACGAGACAACTGCACGTAAAAACATGTAGATTGTGGTTTTTGAGGGTGGTGGTGTGAGGTTCAGCCGATTACAGTATTGCAAACGGACAACGCAGCAGAATCATCTAGCTTGCGATACGAAACCATGCATCATTCTCTCTCACTACTAACTTCATGAGAGCAATGGATGATGGGAGATGTGATCAGTAGCCAACGGTGCCAATATCCAATCCAGTCCAGTAGTTTTTGTGAACTGAAGGAACCATAATGTAAAGGTGTTGAATGGAGGTGTCTGTTCAGTGACTGTGATTGATGCCAGTCTCCATGGATCCTAGTTATGCCACTGGATGTTTTCCGTCTCCTATTAGTAAGGGGCCTCTTGCAATGATTTATGCCATTGTAGCAGCAAATGCATCAACTCCAGCGCTCAAAGGGATCAGCAGCTGCAGAGACAGAAAAAGGAGGTTTAAACATCTGAGAAGAGTCTGGAATGATCCATTAATGGATCAGAATCTGAGAACATTAGACTGGAATGCTGCAACAATGAACAGGATTTTATCCGAGGGTCTTTTCTATTTTTCCTGGTCTTGGTCAACATTACCATATCGGATACATGGTGCCCTGATGATTATCCAGGCGGGTTACTATCCTATCCTCGCTACTGTTGGTGTTCCTGGTAAGTTTTTTCATCTCTATCCATTTATTAATCTCTTCAACCATGGCGAACTACGTTGCTATTTCTGTTATCTATATTTGACAAAGACGGAAACGATTGTCTTCAGTTTCAAATGCAAATTCCATTGATTATCCACAAATTTCAGAACAGCCCACACCCCCGCCCTCACAAACATCTGAGAACGAGACTGTTCACAATACCGAATTTAAATAAATAAAATTCATTTATGTCTCGGTATTCTGTCCATCACAAAACCTATCCACTACCAGCTCAATTATATGCCCAGTCACCATCTTGGTTTCAATGCTGACGCTTAATAAACCATTATCGATGCTTTGGTAAAATTCAGACGTTATGGCTCCACCTCTTTCAGTTGCAAATTTATCCGATCACAACTTTGTTCTTGTCTCTAAAATAACTTAATGACAGGAACACTCTCCCAGAGCAGTAATGTCTGAAGAAATGTAATTCAGATTCATAGGTTATTACACAGAAAGACACTGTTCCACATCCTACCTCGGACGATGTCAGAAAGTAAAGACAGGAATTGGGAAAAAAGCAAGTTTTACTAATAAAAACCATAACATCTCCAGCATTTTGTCCATACGTTTATCTATTTCACTGATGTCCTTTGGTAAATAGATCTCGGGTTATTATCTGGTCTGGCTTAAGATTGATGTGAGACCCACAGCAATGTGCTTGGTTCTGTACTGTCTGAAAGAATGACCTCGCAGAAAATGACACTTGGTTAGGTCAACAAATGCTCCTGTCAGCGATGCAGACATTCCAAGTAATAACCAAACTAAAGGTTAAATAAAGCAAAGAATGATGCAACAGATCAGAACCAATAACGAATGAGAAAGTGCCAGACAAACTGAGCAGATTTGGCAGCCCCCTCGGGTCGATAGAAAAATAGAATTGGCAATTCGATTCTAATGACCATACATCAGAATTGAACACAGTTGGAAAATAGCGTGATTGATGTTGGTGACACCGACATCTGTTATGAAGGGGAGAAGGACTGAGTTGAATAGATGGAGAAAGAGAGAGATAGAGAGAAAGAAGCAAACAAAGGAATTGTTGATGATCAGCTGGGATGGAAATAAAAAAATGAAATTAAACCTTGCTTATGTTTCTCCTGTTCCCATATTACTGATAATCATCACCATGTAAGGTATATGTCAAAGTCCCTGTTTAAAGTTATTTATGTCTGTATTTCTCTCTTCCCTGAGTGGGATCATCTTCCTTTATTCATTAATGGGATGCTGGTCCAGTATTTAATTCCCTTTCCTCATTGTCCTTGAGAAGGTGTTAGTGAGCTGCCTTCCTGACCCACTGCAGTCTGTGGGCTGTAAGAAGTCAGTGCTGAGGTCCATGCGGTTTCTTTTCTTTGAGGCTTTGAAGTGACTGATATAACTGAGTTGCTGGCTTGGCTATTTCAAACTGCAACTGAGAGTTAACCACATTGCTGTGGGTCTGGAGTTACATGTAAGCCCGACCAGCTGAAGATGGTAGATTTCCTTTCCTGAAGGGCATAAGGGTGCCAGGTAGGACAATCAACAATGTTTCATTGTTTCATTTGATTCTTAATTCCTGATATTTTAATGAATTCAATTTCCCACATTTGCCATTGTGGGATTCGGATCCGGTGTCTTGGTCATTACCTGATTCCCTGGATTAATATTCGGAGATAATACATCTAGATCATCGCCTCCTCAGTATCTCCAGTCAACTGCAATGGCAACAGTGATGTTGTTGTTGGTGTCACTTTGCTTCATAAGCCAAACAAATGATTGGCAAAAAAATGCCATCCTTCTCATTTTGTAGTTATGAGAAGGCGAGATGATGGGTAGTGCTCTTGATGAAAAGAAGTTGAATGTCCTTGATCATAAGGCACTAACAGAATTCATACAGAGCAGTCGGGTACTGGCAGGTGGGACGAGATTGGGTTGGGATATCTGGTCGGCATGGACGGGTCGGACTGAAGGATCTGTTTCCATGCTGTGCATCTCTATGACTCTATGACTCAGCTAGTAATCAGCACAATAAATGAATAGGAGCGTTCATTACAAATGATTGAAGGATAAGTGTGAAGACACCGTCCTGCAGTTGTGGAGTGTACTTGACACAGTATTTCCTTTCATTTATAATCAACGATCTCCTTGGTACAGAGAGACGGTGTAATGGAGTTTCACCAGACGAATCCCTGCGGTGATGGTATCATGAGGAGAGTGTGAAGGAAATAAGTGTTTAATCTGTAAACACACAAAATGAATAAAATGTGATTGCATTAACACTGGAGTGTTATGAATCAACACTCATTATTTCCAAAACAAAACACGGATAGCATTAGATATAACATGTTTTCCATGATATGTGTCAACACATTTGGACAAATATATAGATAGGAAAGATTTAGAAGGAAATGGACCAAGCGCAGGGGAATAGGGTTAGCATGGACGGACATTTTGATTAGCATGAACCAGTTTGTGCTAATAGGCCTGTCTCAGTGCTATAGAATTCTATGACTCTATGATAGTTTACAGATCTCTATGGAGCCCCCATGTTGGTTGAGAGAGACCTCCAGGTTCGGAATGAACTCTCATCGTCTGGATGTACAATTGGTGTGTGACCCTGCATTGAACGGCATGTTTTTCAGAAATCTGTCATCAACCACACTCTGAAAGTATTAGCCATTCCCACCAGCTTCTCACCTCCATACAGAACACTAGCCTGTCTTCTCCATCACAAACCAATCCTTCTTTTTGGCTAAAAGCTGTTCATTGGCTCAAGTAGACTCTGTTCTTGTTGTTTTTCAGAGGTACAATAAAACGGGGCCAGGCTACGATCAGACACGAAAGGGATTTTCAGAGGCCTTTTATTTATATGTAAACAGATGAAACTACAGACCAAAGTGGTCATGCTTTAGAAGTGACCTGTATAATGAACGGTGAGTTGTCAGCTCTTTTAGCTGACCTAGCTGAGTTGAACTGAGCTGAGCAGTTTTCAGTTGAGTCTTGAACTGGGAAGTTCAACTGGGAGCTGTGTGGAAACGTTCTCTCTCTTCTGCCCTTCAGCTTCAACCTGGAAACATGCGTTCCATTATAAGGTTTTCTCAAGGAAGTTTGATTATTGAGACTATTGTGTGTATTTGATTTTTATATTTGGTGTGTATTTTGGCATATTTAAGTCTAGCTGGATAGGTTGAATTCTGTACGGGTTCTTTATTCTGTTCTTTATGTTTCATTGTGTAATTTTGTGAATAACGTTTTTGTCTGATTTAAAATCTAGTCGTCACCCAGCTAAATTACTCCGGTTAATTTTCATTGGATAATTACCAAAACAAACTGCAAAGTTATGCTCTGGGCTGCTTGCTTATGAATGTTTTGAGTGGTCTGGCCTCATCCATAACAGACTGGGGGCTCATTGCTGGATTGTTAACAGCGAGTGGGAGATGCCAGTGTCTTTATTTCTGGTATTAGTTTGATTGGGTTGACAAAGCTTAGAATAGTAATGTCTATTTCAGTCGCCAAATGATTCCTGGGTGCGAATGCAGTGACTTTGGAAATTTTACGAAAAGTGAATAAGACCAGGTTGCAAGAATTAACGGAGAAGCTAGAATTGGAACTGTCTGCATTTGTAAGGAAAGGAGAGTTAATTACAGCAGTAGCTCGTCAATTAAACTTGCTGGAGAAACCATGAGAATCAGAGATGGCAAGAATTCAGTTGCAAAAGAAACATCTTGAGTTAACGTCGCGAGGTAAGGAATGGGCGGCCAAAATGAAACATTTGACTTTCGATAAAATGCAGAAGTGTTGGGGAGGGGCGGGGGGGGGGGGGGGGGGGGGGGGGAGTGCAGCAGAACAGAGAGTAAAAAGAAAGAATAACAACAGGGGAGAGAGAAAGAGAGAGCTTTTGAATAGCAAAAACTGACACTTAAAAAGGAAAAGCAGTGTAAAAGGCTGTAGATAACGGCTGAGGGTGCGCTTAGTAAGGAAGAGAGTGAGGATGAGCAAGGCCCTGGTAGTCAGAAGAGGAGAAAGTGAGGTCTGCAGATGCTGGAGATCAGAGCTGAAAATATGTTGCTGGTAAAGCACAGTAGGTCAGTCAGCATCCAAGGAACAGGAGAGTCATGGATGCTGACTGACCTGCTGTGCTTTACCAGCAACACATTTTCAGCCCTGGTAGTCAGAAGCCTAGTGAGAATTTGTTTGAGTATATTCAAGCATTGCCTCAGTTTGATGAGAAGAATGTGATGCCCTTTTCATCTCATTTGAAAAGTTGGCTAAACAAATGCAGTGGCCAGAGGCAATGTGGGCTTTGTTGATCCAAACAAACTTGTTGGTAGGACTAGTGAGGTATTCACATCCCTGTCAGAGGAGGTATCTGGGGAGTATGAGGAGGTTAAAAAAAAACATTTTATCTGCTTAGGCAACCTTTCAGGAATCTAATGAGGGATCCTGGATTAAACAGACTAATTTCGATAGTTGGATAAGAGCTTTAAAATTCAAGCAAAGCTCTCATGCCCTAAGAGAGTTTAGTACTTGGAGGAATTCAAAAATTGACTACCTGAAGTAATGCAAACTCAGGTAGAAGAGCAGAGAGTGGAAACAGCAAGGTTAGCTGCTGAAATGGCTGATGATTATGAACTGGTCCATAGACTTGGTTTGGCTTCCAGAACCAGTTCTGGTCTCTGAGGGACAGAAATTGGAGCAAAGAGATATCCTCATGTGCAAAGGGAAAGGTAGATCACAGAGTAGATCATAAGGATAATTTGCCACAGTAATAAAGAAAACCTTGGTGGGGGGGGGGGGGGGGGGGGGGGGGAAGAGGGTGGAACAAAGAAGTTAAATACTATGGTGTTTTAATTGTAATAAACTGGGCCACACAAAATCAGTGTTGGTGAGCTGGGAGAAAACCAGATGTAGGATAACTAGACAAGCCTGGAAGTTTTGTTAGACTCGTAACAAAAAGCATAAGGGAAGGTAGGCAACTGCCTCAGAGTGTACAAGTGGACGTGCCAAATCTGCATAAAAAACTTGCATGAAAGGGTAAAGTGTATTCACATAGGCCAGGAGTAATTGGTAAGGAGGTTCCAATATTAATTGACGCAGGATCTTTTCAGTCTGTAATGCTGAGGGGTGAGGCTTTATGCATTCTTGAGAGACTATTGCCAGAAAATGTGCTGGTAACAGGAATTCATATTGAGGAAAAAAGTGCTCAGTTATGTAAAGTGAGGCTAGAGAGTTCAGAAAAGAGTGGAGAATGTGTGGTTGGAGTACTGGACCCCTAACTCTCAGCTCCAGGAATAAAATATGTCCTTACAAATCATATAGCTGATTCACTGGTAGGTGTGTTGCCTAGTCTAGTTGAAAAGCCACTGGAGATGCAGGCAACTGAAGACCTGGAGAATGTCTATCCAGGAATTTCCCCTGATTGCGTGACCAGAAGATCACTGATGCACAGGTTTAAGCAGGAGAAAAGCACAGATAAGGAAGCTGACGTAGAGTTATCCAAAAGTTTCTTTTTGATCAGATAAGTGGAACAGAGAAGGAGCAAGTTGGAAAACATGAACGTATTTTTAGCTCTGCTAAGCTGATTGATTACAGCAGAAAAATGAGGAGTTACAAAAGTTATATCAAAAATATTTAGCAAGAAAGTGAATGAATGTATTCCTGTATGTTATTACTTAACAAATACGGATGTCTTAATGCGGTCATGGAGAACAGCACACACTGAAGCAGATCAGACGTGGACAGAAATTCATCAAATTGTTTTGCCTGTTGTGTATAGAAATGAGGTGCTGCGAGTGGCACATAAGCTACCACTTGGAGACCATTTCGGGGTGAAATACAAAGATATTTTCACTAGCCTGAACTACACAAAGATGTAGTTGAATATTGCCAGACGTCTCAAACATGTCACACAGGCAGTCATAAAACCTGCAACTTTAATACCGATTCCAGCATTTGAGGAACCTTTCCCAAGAGTGTTGATAGATTGTGTAGGTCCCCTACCTCAAAGAAAAAGTGGGAATAAGTAATTATTAACAATAATGGATGTGTCGACTAGATTTCCAGAGGCAGACCCATTATGCAGCATTACAGCTAAAAGAGATGAAGAAAAAAATACTTATTTTTTAACTAGGTATGGACTACCAATAGAGATCCAGACAGATCAAACCTCACATCTGAACTATTCAAGCAGGTGATGGATAAATTTAGAATAAAACAATTCAAATCTACTACGTAGTATTCGGAATGACAGTGAGCATGAGCGAGATGGCATCAAACAGTGAAGAACATGTTGAGGGTTTATGGTCAGGATAATGCGATAAGGAAATTCCTTTTGAACTATTTGTGATCAGAGACGCACGGAGTGAATCGACCAAATTCAGACTATTTGAATAAATTTGTGGGCATGAAGTAAAAGGACCATTATCATTGGTTAAGGAGAAATTAATAATTCAGAATTCAGAGACCACCCATTTGAACGATGTGTCAAATTTTAGGGAACGATTAAATAGAACTGGAGAGTTGGCTCGACAGCATTTAAAAGTATCACAGCATACAATGAAACAGGAAGTGGATCAGAAATCACAAATTCGCAATTTTGCAATTGGGAATAAGGTATTGGTGTTACTTCCAGTAACAGTTGAGCCCTTAGAAGCAAGTTTTAGTGTACCTTATCAAATTGGGAAGAAATTGAATGAGATGAACTACTTGGTACGGACTCCAGACAGGATGAAATCTCACAGAGTGTGTCATGTGAATATGCTCAACAGGTATTTTGATTGGGAGAGAAAGCAAGAGGAGAAGGTATTAATGCTTACAGCACAGAAGGAAGAAACAAGTTCAGAGGATTCTGAACTGGACATTCCTATATCAAATTGAACAATGAGAAAGTTGTCAAAAATTGGGATACATTACTGAGTTACCTTCCACATAGTGACCTGAAAGAGTTATTATGATATCATGGAGAGATATGAAGAAATAAAGTGGGAAGTACGAACATAATTGTGCATGATGAAGACACAGGAGATGCTGTTCCGATTAAGCAACATCCTGAAAGGCATTCCCCTCTAAAGTTGGCACTGATTCAGAAGGAGATAGAGCACACGCTCCAAGATGGCATAATCGAAGTGAGTTACAGTGATTGGAGCTCATGTATAGCTATGGTGGCAAAGCCAGATGTTACCCAACGGCGATGTGTGGACTATCACCTAGTCAACTTCATTACAAAAACTGTTGCATATCCAATTCCATGTTTGAAGATCTGTGTCGGAAAGGTGGGAGAAACTAATTACATTTAGAAGTTAGATTTGCTCAGAGGCTACTGGCAAGGATCTCTGTCAGAGAGAGCAAAGGCAATTTCAGCTTTCATAGCCAAGTGGACTATATCCGCTCAAAGTTGTCGCATTTGATATGTAAAACGATCCAGTCACATTTCAGAGACAGATAATAAGGTCATTGCCAGATTACCTAACTATGTGGTGTACATTGATGACCTGGTGGTTTTTAGTCACTCATGAAAGGAACATTTACAGCATTTAGCGGTCTTGTTTGATTGAATTCAGAAGACAGGATTGTTGGTAAACCTAGATAAAAGTGAATTTGAGAAAGCCTAAGTCACATTCCTGGGTCACATTATTGGACATGGACCAATGGCCCCATGAGATACAAAAACAAAAGTAGTTCGGGAATGTTCCACACCATCAACAAAAAAGAAATATGCATTACTACGGTTCCTGGGATTGACTGGATTTTACTGAAAGTTTGTGCCAAACTTTAAGCAATGTGGCTGCTCCACTCACCGAACTGTCAAGGGCAAGAACTCTCAGTGGACAGAGGGCTGGCAAGAGGCATTTTACAGCCTAACAACTGTGTTAACACTGCCCCCAGTATTAGCTAAACTCGATTATATGAAGACTTTCAAGGTGGCTATCAATGCCAGTGATGTGGGTGTCGGTCCGGTGTTCCTGCAAGAGGATGATGAGGGAATAGAAAGACCCATCAGGTATTTTTCTGGGAAGTCGAACGTTCATCAACAGAAATGTTCAATGGTGGAGAAAAAGACTTTAAACTTGGTGTTGGCATTACACCATAACTGTGTTTATATTACCAGCAATGCATCTGAGACAATCGCATACACTGATCACAACACATTGATATTTGTGGAAAAAATTAAAGACAAAAATGTCAGACTGTTTAGATGGAGCTTGTTGTTGCAGCCATTCGATCTGACAATTGTGCGTGTGGCAGGTCGTGAAAACGTGAAAGCTGATGAGTTATTCAGACTCGAATGAGATACGGAGTTGTTTGGTGGTGGGTACACCACGGCCTGAATTAGCATGGGTTTGTGCATGTTTGAATGTTTACAATTAATATAGTGTATCTGTCAGTTTTGAGACTACTAACTGGGTTTGAAGGGTTAAAAATGCAGCCACCTTTTAACATTGATGGTTCTTTTTTTTTAAGGGGGGCAAAGACATGTCACAAAGCAAGTCCCTTTTTTGTCTGAAAGCTGTTCCTTAGCGCAAGGAGACTCTGCCCTTGGTTTTTTTCAGAGGCATAATAAAACGGGGCCAAGCTCCAATCAACCTGCTTTGGTACAAAGATGAAAATGATTTTCAGAGGCCTTTTGTTTATAAGGAAACAGATAAGACTTCAGGCCAAAGTGGTCATGCTTTATAAGTGACCAGTATAATGAACGGAGAGTGGTGAGGTATTTTAGCTGAACTCGCTGAGCTGAGCAGTTTTCAGTTGAGTCTTGAACTGGGAAGTTCAACTGGGAGCTGTGTGGAAACTTTCTCTCTTTTCTGACCTTCAACTTCAACCTGGAAGTTTGTGTTCCATTTATACTGGTTTTTATCATTGGGAGTTTGCTTATTGGGACAGATGTGTATATTAGGAACAGCATAATTAAGTCCAGCTGAATAAGTTGAATTCTGTAGTGATTGTTTATTCTGTTCTTTGTGTTTCATTGTGTAATTTTATGAATAAAGTGTTTGTCTGTTTTAAAATCTACCAGTCACCCCAACTAAATTACTCGGGTTAATTTTCATTATAAACATACCGAAACAAGTTGCAAAGGTATGCTCTGGGCTGCCTGCTTAAAAGTATTTGGAGTGGTCTAGCCTAGTCCATGACATCTCGGCGATGGAAGATGCCTCCTTGGGACTTGGTACAAACCAATCACTTTCCCTCCTCATGGTCTGCAAACCACTTTAACGTAACACGTGTGTACAATTAGCAATAGAACCAGGAGGAACAACATTGAGGAGCCTGCCTGTGCAGTCTATTCCTCATTGGTTTGTCGTGTTGCAGGAACAATGACATCCTCCTATTTAGTGTAACAGTTTGGAGGGGCTGAATGACTTTTTCTGTTCATGTGTCAGTGTCTCGAGGAACTGAATGTCTTCCTTCTGACCCAAGGGCACAGGTTCAAGGACTTCAGTGGGCAACCTTGGTTTCTGCCTACCAGTACGTTGTGCTCACTAGACTCTATCTTCCTGAATTAAAGGAGACAAACAGAAGGCTGGAAGAACACAGCAAGCCAGGCAGCATCAATGAGCTGGGAAAGTCAACATTTCAGATCTAACCGTTCTTCAGAACTGGGTTGGGGTTAGGGGGAGCTGCAGATAAAGAGGGAAGGGAGTGGGGTGGGGAGATTAGAGGGATGGTGAGTTATGGCTATTTGGCCCCAATGGTTGGTGCAACCTGGTTGGGCAATGGGAGGGATGAATCCGGTTGGAAGCTAAAAGATAGGGTGTTAGGTGGAATTGAAGACCTCACATTCACTTCCGATTTCAATTCTCTTTCCCAATCCCTTTCCGACATAGTCATCCTTGGCCTCCTTCATTGCCACAATGAACCAAACCATAATTTGGAGGAACAAGATCTCATCTGTCACCTGTGCAGCCTAACCCCGGGGACTCAACATTGAATTCTCCAATTTCTAATAACCTCCCTCCCAATCCCACGACTCCCTTCCCAAGCCCTCCCCTCCCTTACATTACTCTGAGCAACCTTTTGTCCAGCCACCAACTGGATTCAGCCCTCCTATCAACAACTCGCTGATACCCTTTGTCTGTGTTCACTTATACCCACCTCGCCACTCTGCTTCCTCCTCCCTCACCCGCCACTTTATCCATAGCCACCATTACTCCCATTCACAGCCCTGACGAAGGGTTATATTCAAGGCGTTCACTTCTCAAAGTCTTTGTGCTGCCTGGCTTATTCCGTTCTTCCAGCTTCCTGCGTATGTATTTGGATTCCAACACGTGCTTTTATTTTAAATTGTTTTCTTGTGTGATAAGCAGGAGTGAGTGAATGCATTGCGCCTCTTGTTATCCAATAGATCTGATGGGCTGAATGGCTTTCTTATATTACTGTGAAGGGGTTCCTCTTTCTTTTAACCGTGGAAATATTTAGTGGCCAGCAGTGCTTTTGATTAATGTTTCCTATACATTAACAGCACAAGCTCGGAAGTTGTCCAGATTTGATACTTTAGTACTTTCGGAGGTGACTCATTGTTCTGAACATTGTATAATCTTCAAAGAACATCTCCACCCCTGATCATTTGACAGAGGGAAAGACATTGATGAAGCAGCTGAAGATGTTTGTGCCAAAGAAGCTCCCCTGAGGATTCCACACAGAGATATCCAGGGACTGGGAGGATTGATATCCACCAGCCCCATTGTGCTCTGAATGATTCAACCAGCGGGGAGTTTAAAACTGATTCCCATCAAGTTAAATTTTGTTCAGTCTCCTTGACATCTTGCTCAATCAAATACTGCCGTGATATCAGGACCAGTCACTTTACACTGTGTTCATATCTTCCATCCATGTCAATAGGCCAAGGTATATGTGTGGGGAGTGTTTCTTTCTCTCAGGGAGTAGTGATGGTTGGGACCACACAGTTAGCGGGGGCCACATCACTGAAATTTTGGGGGGGGAGTGAGTGGGTTTCATTGGGTTTTGACCAGTCAGAGAGTCGAGGGCTACACAGAATTGGGCATTAAAGAGAAATTGCGGCCGAGTGCAAATCAACCCTGACTTACTGAATGGAAGGGCAGGTCTGAGGGGCTATGTAGCCTGGTTTTATTCCAGTATACCCGATAGTCCAGTCACTTTGTGGCCTCTTCCATTTCCTGTGATACTGATTCAAGCAGCTGAACAGATTGATCGTGTTGCTGTGCAACTGGATACTGGTGCTGCATGATCTGGTTACAGTTTTATAGGCCCGAGGGACTTATTGGCCTCCTCCTGTAATTGTACATCAGGCTCCAGGGGCTGAAAAGCCTCATTCTGTTCTGGTGTAACTGAAATCCATATCGACTAAATCTACCGCCCATGGAGAAAGTGAGCACAGCAGATGCTGGAGATCAGTGTCGAAAAGTGTGACACTGGATAAACACGGCAGGTCAGGCAGCTCAGAGAAACAGGAGAATCGATGTTTTGGACGTTCCTGATGAAGGGCTTATGTCCGAAACAAAGATTCTCCTGTCCCTCGAACACCTGCTGTGCTTATCCAGCACCACATGTTTTGAGGTCGACTGTCCCACCCAAGTCAATTATCCTGATCACATCATCTAATTACATTAAGAGAATTGTCAGACACAAACTTCCACGCACAAAGCCACACTTACTATTCCTAATCAAAGCCTGTCTTTCCACATGCATGTAAATCTTATCCCTCA
The DNA here is from genome assembly GCF_037043375.1 of Chiloscyllium plagiosum. Taxonomy (NCBI): domain Eukaryota; kingdom Metazoa; phylum Chordata; class Chondrichthyes; order Orectolobiformes; family Hemiscylliidae; genus Chiloscyllium; species Chiloscyllium plagiosum. The sequence continues at coordinate 34,282,513 of NW_028270171.1, forward strand.
GAACCTTCGCAAGTAACGTACCTACCACAGATGTTCAACCTACTGGTCTATAGTTCCAAGGCTTTTTTTGTTCAGTTCTTCTTGAATAAGGGCACAACATTTGCTATCCTCAATTCTTCCAGGACATTACCTGTGGTTACTGATGATAAACATTATAAGCCAGGGTCCCCGCAAATTCTTCTGGAGCCCCTTGAGGTGTTCTTGGATATATCGGGTAAGGACAATGAGATTTATCCACTTTCAAACATTCCAGTACGTCCAAAATCTCCTCTACTATGATATGGATTGTCCCTAAGGTATCACCACTAACTTCCTCAAGTTCTCAAGTCAACATGTCTTTCCCCACGGTAAACATAGAATAGAAATATTCGTTGAGGACTTCACCCATCTCTTATAGTTCCACACCTACTTGTCCACATTCGTCTTCGAGGGGTCCTATTTTCTATCCAGTTATTGATTTTTCTTTTAATATATTTACAGTACCTTTTTGGATTCATCCTAATCTTCTCAGCCAAGGCTCTTTCTTGCCCCCTTTTCACCCTACTGATTTCCTTCTTCAGTAAAATCCTGTATCTCTTATATACCTCCAGGGATTCCCTTGATCCCAGCTGCCTGGACCTGAGCCACGCCCCAAGTTCGAACATGACACTGTGGACCAGTTTTGTCTATCTCCATAACTATTTGAAAATTAATAGAACTATGGTTACTTGTGATAAAGTGCTACCCCACTGTTAACTCAGTCACTTGCCTTGCCCTATTTCCGAAGAAACTTTCGAGTTTTGCCCCTTCCCGAGTAGGACACTCTGTATACTGCTTGAGGAAACTTTCCTGAAGCTTTTATCAGATTCTATCTCATCAAATCCCTGAACGCTCTGGCCGTTCCAGTCTGTATTAGAAAAAATAAAATCCCCTATTATGATAACTCTATTACTCCCCTCTCTCACTGCATATTTGTTACTCTCATTCCTGTTGATTAATAGGGGGCCAAGAGTACATCTCCAATCATCTCACCAACCCCTTCCTATTTCTTAACTCCACTGACAAAGCCTCACTGGGTGATCCATCAGTTATTTTATCTCTGATTACTGCTGTGGCACTACCCTTAATCAGAAATGCAACTCCCCTCCCAACCTTCCGCCATCTCTGTCTCACCTAAAGCACCTGTACCCTGGCACATTAAGCTGTCAGTCCTATCCATCACTTAGCCATGTTTGTGTAATGGCTATAATATACCAGTCCCACCTACCTATCCATGCCCTGAGTTGATCAGCCTTACCTGGAGGCCTTCTTGCATTCAAATAGATGCAATTTAATCTAAAAGACATTTCTCTCTGTCGTTTTCCAGCCTAATCTTACCATTTCTGATTACTGTATCTCCTTCCAGCCTCACACTTGCCTCCCTGCTCTTCAGGATACCACCCCTTGCCAAGCTAGTTTAAACCCACCCTTGTAACACTAGCAAAACTGGCCGCCAAGATACTGGTGTCCCCAACAGTGCATGCCTCGGACGTAATCCCCCTCTCAGGAGGTTACCACTGTCAAGGTTTTCTTTTTAAATGTTTCTCCTAGCTCTCTGTAATCACGCTGCAGGACCTCGTCCCTATATCTACGGGTATCATTTGTGCCAACGTGCATATGATTTCTGGCTGCTCACCAACCCCTTCAGAATGTTCTGCAGCCACTTGAAGACATCCTGGACCCTAGCACCTGGGAGGTAACGCACCATCCTGGATTCCCGTTTGTGGCCACAGAATCTCCGATCTGTCCCTCGAACAATCGACCCTCCTATCTTGAACATCCTGTTTACCTTTACCCTTTCCCGCTGTGCCCCAGAGCCAGTGGTAGTACCAACCAACCTGGCTACTGCTGCTTTCCCCTGAACGGACATCGCCCCCAACAATCCAAAATGGTCTACTTGTTATCGAGGTGAATGGCCACAGGGGATTTGATTTCTGCACTCTCTGCCTAATCTCTCTGCCATTCCTGGTGGTCTCACAGCTACTCTCTGCCTGGAACATGACAGGAAGCAAGGAACGCCTGTTGGATTAAATTGTGTTTATTTAAATACAACAGGACTGAGAGGTAAAGCTGATGAACATTGGACTGGAATATTACAGTCATTAAAGAAACATAACTAGGGGCGTGTCTTGGGTGTGGCCACCACACTAAAGCACTTATAGAACATAGAAGAATACAGCGCAGTACAGGCCCTTGGGCCCTCGATGTTGCGCCGATCCAAGCCCACCTAAACTACACTAACCCACTATCCTCCATATACCTATCCAATGCCCTCTTAAATGCCCATAAAGAGGGAGAGTCCACCACTGCTACTGGCAGGGCATTCCATGAACTAACGACTCGCTGAGTGAAGAACCTACCCCTAACATCTGTCCTATATCTACCCCCCCTTAATTTAAAGCTATGCCCCCTTGTAATACCCGACTCAATACGCGGGAAAAGGTTCATACTGTCGACCCTATCTAACCCCCTAATCATCTTGTACACCTCAATCAAGTCACCCCTAAACCTTCTTTTCTCTAGTGAAAACAGCCCCAAGTGCCTCAGTCTTTCCTCATACGATTTTCCTTCCATACCAGGCAACATCCTGGTAAACCTCCTCTGCACCCGTTCCAATGCCTCCACATCCTTCCTATAGTATGGCGACCAAAACTGCACACAATATTCCAGATGCGGCCGTACCAGAGTCTTATACAACTGCATCATGACCTCAGGACTCCGGAACTCAATTCCTCTACCAATAAAAGCCAGTACGCCATATGCCTTCCTCACCGCACTATTTACCTGGGTGGCAACTTTCAGAGATCTGTGTACATGGACACCAAGATCCCTCTGCTCATCCACACTACCAAGTATCCGACCATTAGCCCAGTACCCCATCTTTTTGTTATTCTTCCCAAAGTGAATCACCTCGCACTTAGCTACATTGAATTCCATCTGCCACCTTTCTGCCCAGCTCTGCAGCTTCTCTATATCCTGCTGTAACCTGCCACATGCTTCCTCACTGTCAACAACTCCTCCGACTTTCGTATCATCCGCAAACTTGCTCACCCAACCTTCTAACCCCTCTTCCAGGTCATTTATAAAAATGACAAACAGCAATGGTCCCAAAACAGATCCTTGCGGAACACCGCTAGTGACGGCACTCCATGAAGAAACTTTGCCATCAACTACTACCCTCTGTCTTCTTCCATCCAGCCAATTCCTAATCCAAACCTCCAACTCACCCTCAATGCCATATCTCCGTATTTTCTGCAGTAGCCTACCATGGGGAACCTTATCAAACGCCTTACTAAAATCCATATATACCACATCTACCGCTTTCCCCTCATCAACCTCCTTCGTCACCTTTTCAAAGAATTCAATAAGGTTTGTGAGGCACGACCTGCCCTTCACAAAACCATGCTGACTATCCTTGATCACATTATTCCTATCCAGATGTGCATAAATCCTATCCCTTACAATTCTCTCTAAGACTTTGCCCACAACAGAAGTGAGACTCACCGGCCTATAGTTATTAGGGCTATCCCTACTCCCCTTTTTGAACAAGGGAACCACATTTGCTATCCTCCAGTCTTCTGGGACTACTCCTGTAGACAAAGAGGACATAAAAATCAAGGCCAATGGCTCTGCAATCTCCTCCCTTGCTTCCCAGAGAATCCTAGGATAAATGCCATCAGGCCCAGGGGACTTATCTATTTTCACCTTTTCCAGGATTTCCAACACCTCTTCTCTACATACCTCAAAGCCATCCATTCTACTTATTTGTGCCTCAGTATTCTCATCGACAACAATGCCCTGTTCCTGAGTGAATACTGAAGAAAAGTATTCATTCAGTGTCTCCCCAATCTCTTCCGCCTCCACACGCAACTTCCCCCTACTATCCTTGACTGGACCTATTCCTACCCTAGTCATTCTTTTATTCCTAACATACCTATAGAAAGCCTTAGGGTTTTCCCTAATCCTATCTACTAAGGACCTTTCATGTCCCCTCCTTGCTGCTTTTAGCTCTCTCTTCAGGTCCTTCCTGGCTACCCTATAACTCTCAATCGCCCCAATTGAACCTTCACGTCTCATCTTGAGGTAGGCCGCCCTCTTCCATTTAACAAGGGATTCCAATTCCTTATTAAACCACGGCTCCCTCACACGACCCTTTCCTTCCTGCCTGACAGGTACATAATTATCAAGGACACTCAATAGTTGCCCCTTGAACAAGTTCCACATATCATTTACACTCTTGCCTTGGAGTCTACTTTTCCAAGCCACACATCCTAAGTCATGCCTCACCGCATCATAATTTCCCTTACCCCAGCTATAATTCTTGCCCTGTAGTACACACTTATCCCTCTCCATCACGAGTGTAAAAATCACCGAATTATGGTCACTATCCCCAAAGTGCTCACCTACCTCTAATTCTAACACCTGGCCTGGTTCGTTACCCAGAACCAAATCCAGTATGGCCTCACCTCTTGTTGGCCTGTCTACATATTGTGTCAGGAAACTCTCCTGCACACATTGAACAAACACTGACCCATCTAACGAACTTGAGCTATAGCTTTCCCAATCAATATCAGGAAAGTTAAAGTCCCCCATAACAACCACCCTATTACTGTCACTCATCTCCTGAATCACCTTCCCAATCCTTTCTTCAATGATTCTAGGACTATTAGGAGGCCTGTAAAAGACTCCTAACAGGGTGACCTCACCTTTCCTATTCCTAACCTCAGCCCAAACTACCTCAGATGGCAAGTCCTCATCCATCGTCCTTTCCACCGCTGTAATACTATCTTTGACAAGCAATGCCACACCTCCCCCTCTTTTACCCCCACCTCTGACCCTACTAAAACATTTAAATCCCGGAACCTGCAGCAGCCAATCCTGTCCCTGTTCTAGCCATGTCTCCGTAATAGCCACAACATCGAAGTCCCAGGTACCAACCAACGCTGCAAGTTCACCTACCTTATTTCGTATACTTCTTGCATTGAAGTATACACACTTCAAGCCACTTCCCTGTTTACAGGCACCCTCCTTGGAAATTGATCCCATGTTCCTCACCTCCCTACACTCCAGGCCCTGCACCCTGAAGCTACAATCTGGGTTCCCATGCCCCTGCCGAGTTAGTTTAAACCCCCCCCAAGAGCACTAGCAAACCTCCCCCCAAGGATACTGGTTCCCCTCAGGTTCAGGTGTAGACCATCCTGTTTATAGAGGTCCCACCGTCCCCAGAAAGAACCCCAGTTATCCAAAAACTGGAACCCCTCCCTCCTGCACCATCCCTGAAGCCACGCATTTAATTGTTCTCTCTCCCTATTCCTCGAATCTCTATCACGTGGCACGGGTAACAAACCAGAGACAACAACTCTGTTTGTTCTAACTTTGAGCTTCCAACCTAGCTCCCTGAAAGCCTGTCTAACATCCTCAGCACTCCTCCTACCTATGTCGTTGGTGCCAATGTGGACCACGACTTCGGGTTGCTCCCCCTCCCCCTCCAGGACCCGGAAAACACGATCAGAGACATCACGTACCCTTGCACCTGGGAGGCAACATACCAAACGTGAGTCTCTCTCGTTCCCACAAAACCGCCTATCTGTGCCACGAACTATCGAGTCCCCAATTACTACTGCTCTGCTATGAAGTTCTCAGTATCTCGGATGACCCTGAGTGCATCCTAAATTAGATTACCTACAGTGTGTAAACAGGCCCTTCGGCCCAACAAATCTGCACTGACGAGCAGCCCACCTAGACCCAATCCCCAACACTACAGGCAATTTAGCATGACCAATGCACCTAACCTGCACATCTTTGAATTGTGGAAAGAAACACGCATCACCCAGAGGATCCCATGCAGACACGGGCTAGAATGGGCAAACTCCACACAGACAGTTGCCCGAGCCAGGATTTGAATCCTGGTCCCTGGTACTATGAGATAGCAGTGCTAACCACTGAGCCACCGTGCCTGCCGCCCAGCTCCAGCTCCCTAACACGGTCTCCCAGGAGCTGAAGCTGGGTGCACATTCCACACGTGTAGTCTTCAGGGACGGTGGAAATCTCCGTGAGCTCCCACATCCCACAAGAGGAACGTGTGACTGCCATCTCGACTGCTGAAACAATAAAGTTAAAATGACTTTATTTCAGTTTCCCTGTACATTTTGCTGAGCTGGAGCTGTCCGAAGCCTCTTGTGTCAAAGCCTTACTGCTTACTCTGCTACAACGGCATGTCTCTCTACCCCTCCATATACAGTTTTGGTCAGGGAAGGAAGGAGACACGACAGTGATGTAGTGTTTAGCCCTTCAGCACTCCTTGACATCTGGCCCCTGACGACCTGCTCCCCAGTGCAGGTCTCTGCTTGGCCTTGGAGGGTGTCTTGCTGAGGTCTTCCTTCTGGTAGTGGAGACTATGTCGATGCAGATCCTCACCCCGACAGGCAATCCGTGTTATCGCAGTCCTCTCGTACTTTCTATCTATTAGTATCGCGTTTATGAATTCCTTGAATCCCTCGCTTGCATTCCAAGCTATGTCTCACTCCATAGTGAGAGGGGTGGATGTTCCTGTGAATACAGGGCTATTGGAAAAGAACACCATTAGACCTAGGGGCAACAATATGTCTGTCCTCTCACTGAGTCTGCTTTTCCTTCAATTAGGTTATATTTATTTTGCTAATCCCCCATTCCATTTTCCTGCGATTTCCCCGTAACATTTGTATAAAAATCTTTCTGTCTCAGCCTTGAAGATATTTAATGATCCAGCCTCAACAGCCCTCCGAATTTTCTACAATTGTTTCCCTCTCACTGATGTGAGACTTGGTGGTCTTTAATCTGGTGATTTGCCCACGCTATCTTGCATAAACTTCCAATTCTTCCTCAGCTCCTGTGTCAATTTGCTCAAGTGTCAAACGGTCACTCTCCCTGAACCCAGAAACTGTTTCTCCAAACTCAAGATCGATCCGTAGAATGTATTTAACATATTCTCTGTCTCTGTGGACAGACTGTCCCCTTAGTCCATAACACTCGCATTCTTTCCCAAGTTATCGTCTTCCCCTTAATAAATCAAAAAAATGAATTTGGATTCTTGCTAGTCTTACCCACTAATGTTTTATCATCCCTCCTCCTGCTCTTCCGCTGACTTCTTAAGTTTAGCCCTCCACTTTCTATATTTCATTGACCTGCTCACTTGGAACCTAGCTCCAACACTCTCCCTCCACCCAGACCCATTCCTCTGGCGTTTACTTTGACTCAATCTGTTCTTTGAGAACTTTCAATGTGACACTGGCTGTTTTAATTTCTCTGCATCCCCGTCATCCTATCCAACCTATCATTCTCTGAACAGACTGTATGCTGTAAGCTTCGATCAAACCCAGACTGTGTTATTCAGCCTGTGCCGATAAGGGTGGTGCTGCTGTAGTATGGTGGACTCACCTCTCCATTTCAGAGGCTGAGTGCCAGCTCTCAGACACCTCCACAGGTCACTTGCTGTTCCATAACCCTGCCATGGCACATCAGGCCATTTCATTAACTAAATCTGACAACATTTCATCTGGAGATTCCCACCCACTCGCCCCCACATAACAGTCCCGAAGCTGATGGTCTTCTGATAGCAGAGCTCGCTTTTATGTCCTCCTGAAAATCCACAAGCAGAACTGCCTGGGCAGACCCATTGCTCCTGCTGTACAGAGGGGCTGTCTGGATGCACACGTGGGCCGAAGTTATACCTGTTCCTTCATGGGGTACATAGACCATTGCTTGTTCCAGTTCTATTCTAGCCCCTATCCACAACTGTTTCTCCGATACATAGATGATATCATAGCTGCTCCTCCTCTTTCTTGTCCAGAATTGGAAAAGTTCACCGTTTCCAATTTTCACTCCTCCCTCACTTTCACCTGGTCTATCTCTGACTCCTCCCTTTCTTTCCTCGACATCTCTGCTTCTATTTCTGGCGATAGACGGGTCACTGATATCCACTATTAAGCCACTGACTCCCACAGCTACCTAGAGTATGCACCCTCTCACCCTGTTTCCTGCAAAGACTCCATTTCATTCCCCCAGTTCCACCCTCTCAACTGCATTGCTTCTGATGATGTCAACTTCAAAAATGTGGCCTCTGAAATGTCAACCTTCTTCCTCAACCGAGAATTCCCCAGTACTTTTGTCGACAGGGCTCTCAACCAGTTCTGACCCACCTCCTGCACTTCTACCCTCACCCTCACTCCTCCCTCCTGCAACAGCGGAAGAGTTCTTCCTGTCCTTACCTACTATCCCACCAGCATTTACATGCATAAGATCATCAGTCTGCATTTTCCCACCTCCAGCGAGATACCACCACCAGACACATATTTGCCTCCTCTCCCTTTTACCGCCTTCTGAAGTGACCATTTCCTCCAGGACACCCTGGTCCGCTCGCTATTCACTGTCCACATCTCCTCCCCACCTCCCCCACCCCCAACCACGGGTCCACTACACTTTCTCCTGCCGGAGGTGTTATACTTTCCCATTTACCTCGTCTCTCCTCACTATCCAAGGGCCAAACATACCTCCCAGGTGAAGCAGCATCCTATCAACATTTCCAACAATCTGGTCGACTACATTCCCTCCTCACATTGTGATCTGCTCTACATTGGAGACACTAAAGGTAGACTGGGTGAACACTTCACAGTATATCCAAGCTGTACCGATGCAAAAGACTCTGATTTCCCCGTTGCCTGCCAGTTTAATACCCCATCCTGCCCCTTGGCTAATATCTCTGCGTCAGACTTGCTGCAGTGTTCCAGGACGTTTCAATGCAAGATGGAACAACAACACCTCATTTTCTGTGGGCGGACCCTGTAGCTCTTCAGAATCAAAAAGATTTTAGGGTCTGAACTCCTCAATGCCCCCTACCCAATCCACCAGGCCTAGTACTCACTTAGTCTTCCATTACTCACCCCTATCGTTAGCTACTCACAGTCTCCATTAACAGCTATTCAGCCTCTTCTGCATATAAATCAACATTTTCAGGGCTACCATCCGTTCTGAGGAAGGGTCGCTGAACGAGAAACTTTAATTCTGATTTCTCTGCCCAGAGGCAGTTAGACTCGAAACGTCAGCTCCTTTCTCTCCTTCCAGATGCTGCCAGTCCTGCTGAGATTTTCCAGCACTTTCTCTTTTGGTTAAAAATTACTCGAGATTCAACTGAGATAGCAGCTTTGCTTATGTCGTTCAGATCAGTCAATTTGTCACAGTTCAGAAGGAAAAAAATCGATAGAGCGAAACTCAGCTGGTCTGGCACTCTCTGAGCAGAGATACACAGAATTAACCTTTGATTCCAATATGACTTTTTCAGAACAGTGTCACATCATATTCGATATATTAACTCTGTTTCTCTCTGCAGATACTTCCTCATCTGTTGCGTTTCTCCACCATTTTTATTTGTGTTTCATGCTTCCGTATCACTATATTTCATGTTTCTTGATAGGGTTACATCCTTACCTACTATCCCACCAGCATTTACATGCATAAGATCATCAGTCTGCATTTTCCCACCTCCAGCGAGATACCACCACCAGACACATATTTGCCTCCTCTCCCTTTTACCGCCTTCTGAAGTGACCATTTCCTCCAGGACACCCTGGTCCGCTCGCTATTCACTGTCCACATCTCCTCCCCACCTCCCCCACCCCCAACCACGGGTCCACTACACTTTCTCCTGCCGGAGGTGTTATACTTTCCCATTTACCTCGTCTCTCCTCACTATCCAAGGGCCAAACATACCTCCCAGGTGAAGCAGCATCCTATCAACATTTCCAACAATCTGGTCGACTACATTCCCTCCTCACATTGTGATCTGCTCTACATTGGAGACACTAAAGGTAGACTGGGTGAACACTTCACAGTATATCCAAGCTGTACCGATGCAAAAGACTCTGATTTCCCCGTTGCCTGCCAGTTTAATACCCCATCCTGCCCCTTGGCTAATATCTCTGCGTCAGACTTGCTGCAGTGTTCCAGGACGTTTCAATGCAAGATGGAACAACAACACCTCATTTTCTGTGGGCGGACCCTGTAGCTCTTCAGAATCAAAAAGATTTTAGGGTCTGAACTCCTCAATGCCCCCTACCCAATCCACCAGGCCTAGTACTCACTTAGTCTTCCATTACTCACCCCTATCGTTAGCTACTCACAGTCTCCATTAACAGCTATTCAGCCTCTTCTGCATATAAATCAACATTTTCAGGGCTACCATCCGTTCTGAGGAAGGGTCGCTGAACGAGAAACTTTAATTCTGATTTCTCTGCCCAGAGGCAGTTAGACTCGAAACGTCAGCTCCTTTCTCTCCTTCCAGATGCTGCCAGTCCTGCTGAGATTTTCCAGCACTTTCTCTTTTGGTTAAAAATTACTCGAGATTCAACTGAGATAGCAGCTTTGCTTATGTCGTTCAGATCAGTCAATTTGTCACAGTTCAGAAGGAAAAAAATCGATAGAGCGAAACTCAGCTGGTCTGGCACTCTCTGAGCAGAGATACACAGAATTAACCTTTGATTCCAATATGACTTTTTCAGAACAGTGTCACATCATATTCGATATATTAACTCTGTTTCTCTCTGCAGATACTTCCTCATCTGTTGCGTTTCTCCACCATTTTTATTTGTGTTTCATGCTTCCGTATCACTATATTTCATGTTTCTTGATAGGGTTACATGCTGAATGTGGTTATATATGGACAATGGAGTCCTTTCCTGTTCCTATTATAGTTGGTGTGTCTGTGATACCAATGTTACGGTCGAAATCTGTTTCTTCTTTAAGATTCAAAGGAAAAAAAGAATATTTTTCTGAATATCCTGTAAATCTCAGGAACTCCACTTTGAAAAGACATTTCAGAGGCAGCTGAAATTTCATGAGATAACAGGAATGAATTATTGATGGTGGAGCACTCTGTGTCCATCGTTGAACGAGCTTGTCTACCCCCTCTCCAAAGGCTTTGATTACATATCACAGAATTCTTTACGCAAAAGTGGGGGAAACTCAGCCCATTTTCTCTTCCAGCTTGGAATGACTATATTTCTACTGTTAGTCTACTGTAATGTCCCCATTGCCCTTCACATTTTGTTATTAGTGTCTGCTTTTAATTTTAAGTATCCTGCCAGATATGAACAATATGATCAAACTCAAACAAAAAAAACAGAACTTAGAGGGCAAGCTCAGCAAGTCTCCAGTATCTGTGAAGAGAGATCAAAGTTAATGTTTCTTGTCCAGTGATCCGACTCAATCTGTATTCCCAATGATTAAATGGTGTATATATACAATATAGTTCACTTTATCACATTTAATATTATCCTGTTTAGTTCACATTATCATTCAGCATTGTATCTCCCAAATGTCGGCTGTTTCCTTGTTGTGCATTAGATTTAATTCTGTCTGGCAGAAAGAGTGATAATGACTGGGGAGTATCATTGTACTCCCCATGCAGTCTCCACAGCCACTATCCCCATTCTGTCCTATCTCCCAGCCAATGTCATGTTCATTCGAACCTGACTCATTAAGTCTTAATGAATAAGTTCATTGTAATTATCACTTTTGGTTTTGGACGGAGGCCAAAATGCGTAAAAAATATGGTTTTACACAAAATAAAGAAGTTTGTCAATTTGTATAAATAAATTACTGAGGCATATTCCCTATGGAAGTTCCACAGTTGCCTTATTACAGCAGTGAGAGGAACATTCAGAGAAGTCCACACTTCCCGTCTATATTCAGGGCAACTGTGCCCAGTGACAATCTGTTGGCTGGCGTTTGTTCCCGTGGAGGAGAGGACAGCACAGTAACAACATCCTGGTTGTGTTTCTTTTGCGGGGGTGGAGGGATTTTGGGAGAGATGGTTACAGCATAGTAAACGGACAACAAAGCAGGATCTTCAAGCCTACGAAAAGATAACATCCATCATTCTCCCTCACAACTGCCTTCACTAGAGCAATTGATGATGGGAGATTTGACCAATAGCCAACAATGTCAACATGCAGTCCAGTCCAGTTATATTGTGAACTGAATGTGATGGATTGAAAGCTGGGACTGGTTGCTCAGTGACTATGATTAATGTTAGTCTCCATGCAATGTAACTGTGTCACTGGAGGGTTTCCCTCTCCTATTGGTGAAGGGCTTCATTCAGTGCGCTATCCCAGTGTAGTAGCAGATGCATCAATTCCAAAAGTAACAGAGATCAACAGCTGCGTAGACAGAGAGAGGACAGATCTGAATCTGAGAATAGCGGACTAGAACATTACAACAATGGAGAGGAGGTTTTTCTTGAGTCTTTTCAAGATTTCCCCCTGCTGGGAATTTCTACCATATTGGATGTCAGCAGTGCTGATGATTATTCTGGGCAGGGTGGAGGGTGTGCTACTCACCTATTCTCGCTATTGTTGGTGTTCTCTACCTCTGTCCATTCATTAATCCCATAAACAAGTTTGAACTTCGTTGCAATTTCTGTTATCTATATTTGTCAGAGAAAGAAACTATTGTGTTCAGTTTCAATTGCAGTCTCCATTCATTCTCCATGAATAGTAGTTCACTCCCTCACAAACACCTGAGAACAAAACAGTGCAAAACCTCTAGATCTCTTTTTGCCCTGAACTGATTTATGTCTCCTGTTCTCTCTGTCACCAAACATGTCCACTACCAGCTATTAATATCCTCAATCTTCATCTCTGCGTCAGTGCTGTTGCTGAACACGTTGGTAAAATTCAGACTTAATGTTTCAAGCTCTCATCTGACTACTTTTCCGATTACAAATATTTCAAACATAAAAATGTTCTTATCTCGGACGTTACTTCATGATTAGGACAATATATGAATATAGAAATGTCGCTGGATGTAATTCAGAAGCAAAGCTTATTAAACAAAAGATGTTGTTTCAAGTAATTTGTTTCCATTCCACCAGAGCTGATGACAGAACTTCAATAAAACTGATAAGAATTGGAATAAAAGTGAATTTCACAAAGACAACCATAAAAGCAACATTTTGTCTGAAAGCCTTCCTGTTTCACTGATCACCTTCGGTAAAGAAATCTAATGTTATTACCCGGTTTGGGTTAAGTGAGTCTTCAGCCCCATGACAATGTGCTTTACTTTATATTGGCTTGTGGAATGGCCTCAGAGTCAGGGCAATTAGTGATGGTCTACAAATGCGGCCCTTGGCCGAGATGCCAACATCCCACGAAATAACAAAATTGAAAGTGAAATCAAAGAAAGGAAGATGCTGAAAATCTGAAATTATACAAGGCAATGCAAAGAAACGAACAGAAAGTGCTGGGGAACTGTCCTGAACTGAAAGCAGCTGGAAAGGAGTGTGATTAATACCATTGACAGGGAAGTTTGCTTTGAAGAGGAGGAGGAATCAATAGAGAAAGAGGGATATAGAAGAAAAAGAAAGAGGAAGCAAAGAGAATGATGATCAGCTGGGCTGGAAATCCAATGTGAGATTCAACTCATTTATTTTTCGCCATTCCCATCTTCCTGAATAACATGCCCATGTACATACAGGTATTCCCCGCTTTTCAAAAGTTCGCTTTTCGCCACTTCCCTTCCCGAATGACTTACATTAGGGCCTTGCTTCGCTAACCAAAAGAAATCCGAAGAGGATTTTCACTTTTACAAAGAAAGGCGAAGCTTTTCCCATATAAATTAGTGCTAATGCACTTTACACCATATCAGCTAGCGAACGGTTTCTTTCAGATAGCGAGGGAAACCTGTGTTTGTCTAAGATCATGTTTAAAGCGATTTGATTTCCCCTGTCAGTATTCCCTGAGTGTGGTCATCTCCTTATATTTGTTAATGGGATATGGATATCTCTGACTGCGCCAGCAATGGTTCATTTTTACAGTTGCCTTGAGAAGACCTTGAGCCACTGCAGGCCACGTGATTGATCTGATTTGATTTGATTTACTTCAGGCAAATGTACAATGGATAGGTTTGTTTTGCGAGTAGTGCAGGCACATGATAGTAAACAAGAAAACAGTGATCGTGGGGTACTTACACAGAGTGAGGCATACATGGTTACCGCTTCACAGGAGGTGAGCAAAGCAAAATCGACATTAGCAAGATTAATATTATTTGAAAAGTTAGACATGTCAATTCGTCAGTCTAATTAAAGCAGGGAAGGAAGTGTTCCTGAGCATGTTGGTCCATGTTTTCAAGCCTCTGTGTCTCCTCCCTGTTGGAAGAGGTTGTAGGAGATCATGACTGGTTTGGGAGAGATCTTTGATGTTGCCAGCCTTTCTGCGACAATGACAAGTAGAAATGACGGAAGGTGGTCTTCTGTGATGGGCTGGGCTGTGCACACAACCGTCTGTAGTTTCTTACGGTCCTGGGCAGACCAGTTACCATGTCAGACCGTTATGCACGTGAATAGAATGTTTTCAGTTGCCAGTGTACGGAACATTGGGAGACGGGTTGTTCCAAAATAGTTAGATGTAACAATTGGCTGTTAAATGGATACCCATGTTTTGGTTGCTGTTTTGACAACAATTGAAATTTATCCAATAATTTTAAATTATGTCTTCAATACCAAAACCCAGTTGAGTTAATTGTATTGCAAACATCGAACCAATGAGCCATCACCTGCTTCAAACGAATAGAGAAGCCATCACCATCACAACGAGGGAGAAAGAGAGAGACACGAAGGGAAGGAGAGAGAGAACACAGCGAGGGAAACAGATGGACAGTCAGTCGAATAGAGAAAGGAAACAAAACAAGGAAACAAACCGTCACATGGAGAAGGAGCAGGGAAGATAATAAGTTCAGGGAAAGAAACAGAAGGCATGGAAAAGGAAAACAGAGGGAAACAGACAGTGTGATTGACACAGTGAGAGACAAAGGACATGGGGAGCTGGGTATGGGGTCACAGGGTGCTGGGGGTGATGGGTGAAGCTGGGGGTGAGAACCAGAGAGACTTGGGAGTGAGCATTGGAGGGAGCTGGGAGCAGGGAGATGAGGGTTTATTTTGACCTGTAACAAGATGTCATGGCAGATCATAGTAAGCAAGGATGTACAGAACGATGGGTGTAAAACATGTCTGAGAGACATATAAGTTACGCTGCACAGCGCATGCGCTAGGCGAGATCAACATGAACAAGGTCAACATTATCTAAGATGAGAGAGCCCATTCATCAGTCTAACAACAGTCAGGAAGAAGCTGCTCCTGAACCAGCTGCTCTGTGTTTTCAAGCTTCTGCATCTTTTAGCCTGATTGAAGAGGTTGTGGGAAAACTTTACAGGCATATGATGGGTCTTTGGTAATGTTAGAACAAAGAACATTCGGGTACAGGAACAGGCCATTCGGCAGTCAAAGCCTGCGCAGATCCAGATCCTCGGTCTAATTCCGTCGCCTATTTTCTCAGGGTATTTATCCCTTTGCTCCCTGCCCATTCATGTATCGTTCTGGAAACATCTTAAATGGAACACCACTGGTCACAGTTCTCCATTTTGAGAAACTGCCTTCCCCTACCACGCTCTGTACCTTGTTGCCCAGCCAGTTCTTTATCCATGTAGCTATCACACGCTGGACACCGTGTGACTTCACTTTCTCCATAAGCCGACCATGGGAAAACATATTAAACGCCTCCCTGAAGTCCATATACATGACATCTACAGTCCCTCCCTCATCAATCAACTTTGTCACTTCCTCAAAGAATTCTATTAAATTGGTAAGACATGACCTTCCCTGCACATAACCATCTTGCCTATCACTGATAAGGCCATTTTCATCCAAATGAGAATAGACCCTATCCCTCAGTATCTTCTCTAGCAGCTCCTAACCCCTGATGACAGGCTCACTGGTCTATAATTAATTGGATTATTAATGCTACCCTATTTAAACAACAACTTTCCAGTCCTAAAGGACCTCAGTTGTGTTCAATGATGCTACAAAGATATCTGTTAATGCCCCAACTATTTCCTCTCCCCCTTCACTCAATAATCTGGGATAGCAGTGGAGCATCCCGTCAAAAGGAAGAAGGTAGCTTACATAAGGTGGAGGTGGCTAGGGTCAAGCTCAGCTCAAAAGGATTACAGGCAGGCGAGGAAGGAGCTCAGAAATGGTCTTAGGAGAGCCAGGAGGGGACAAGACAAAGGCTTTGCAGATCGGATTAGGGAGAACACAAAGGCATTTTACACTTATGTGAGAAATAAGAAAATGGTCCATGAAAGAGTAGGGCCGATCAGGGATATCATAGGGAACTTGTGTGTGGAGTGCGAGGAGGTAGGGGAAGCTCTAAATGAGTTTTTTACTTCTGTCATTACGAAAGAAACAAACTTTGTAGTGAATGAAACCATTGAAGAGCAGGTGTGCATGCTGGAATGGATAGAGATAGAGGAAGCTGATGTGCTGAAAATTTTGTCAAACATTAAGATTGACAAGTCGCCAGGTCTGGACCAGATTTGCCCTCGGCTGCTTTGGGAAACGGGAAATGCCATTACTTCGCCACTTGCGAAGATCTTTGCAGTCTCGGTCTCCACTGGAGTCGTACCTGAGGACTGGAGAGAGGCAAATGTCATTCCTCTCTTCAAGAAAGGAAATAGGGAAAACCCCGGCAATTACAAACCAGTAAGTCTCACGTCTGTCTTCTGCAAGGTGTTAGAAAGGATTCTGAGGGATAGGATTTATGACCATCTGGAAGAGCATGGCTTGATTAAATGCAGTCAACACGGCTTTGTGAGGGGCAGGTCATGTCTCACAAATCTTATCGAGTTCTTTGAGGATGTGACTAGAAAAGTTGATGAGGGTTGAGTTGTGGATGTGTGTATGTGGACTTCAGCAAGGCATATGATAATGTTCCCCTGGTAGGCTCATTCAGAAGGTCAGGAGGAATGGGATACAGGGGAACTTAGCTGTCTGGGTACAGAATTGGCTGACCAACAGAAGACAGCGAGAGGTAGGAGAAGGGAAATCTTCTGCCTGGAAGTCAGTGGTGAGTGCCCTCTGTCCTTGGGCCTCTACTGTTTGTAATTTTAATTAATGACTTGGATGAGGGGATTGAAGAGTGGGTCAGCAATTTTGCAGACGACACAAAGGTTGGAGGTGTCGTTGACAGTATAGAGGGCTGTTGTAGGCTAGTGGGACATTGACAGGATGCAGAGATGAGCTGAGAGGTGGCAGGTGGAGTTCAACCTGGATAAATGCGACGTGATGCATTTTGGAAGGTCGATTTGAAAACTGAGTACAGGATTAAGGTTAGAATTCTTGGCAGCATGTAGGAACAGAGGGATCTTGGTGTGCAGGTATATGGATCCCATAAAATGGACACCCAAGTGGACAGGGTTGTTCAGAAAGCATATGGTGTTTTGGCTTTCATTAACAGGGGAATTGAGTTTAAGAGTTGTGAGATCTTGTTGCAGCTCTAACAACTTTGGTTTGACCGCACTTGGAATACTGCGTCCAGTTCTGGTCGCCATATTATAGGAAAGATGTGGATGCTTTGGAAAGGGTTCAGAGGAGGTTTACCAGGATGCTGCCTGGAATGGAGGGCTTATCTTATGAAGAGAGGTTGACTGAGCTCGGACTTTTTTCATCGGAGAAAAGAAGGAGGAGAGGGGATCTAATTGATGTATACAACATAATGAGAGGCATAGATAGAGTCGATAGCGAGAGACTATTTCCCAGGTCAGAAATGGCTAACACGAGGGGTCATAGTTTTAAGTTGTTTAGTGGAAAGTATAGATGGGATGTCAGAGGCGGGTTCTTTACGCAGAGAGTTGTGAGAGTATGGAATGCGTTGCCAGCAGTAGTTGTGGAAGCAAGGTCATTGGGGACATTTAAGAGACTGCTGGACATGCATATGGTCTCAGACATTTGAGGGTGCGTACATGAGGATCAATTGTCGGTGCAAAATCGTAGGCTGAAGGGCCTGTTCTGTGCTGCATTATTCTATGTTCTATGTTCAATGTTCTAGATGTTGGCAGCCTTTCTACAGCAACGAGCCATGTTTATAGAGTCAATGGTTGGGAGATTGTCTGTGCACCCAACCTATTGTAGTTTCTTATGGTCCTGGCAGAGCGTTGCCGTATGAAGCCATGACGCACCCAGAAGTATGCTCTCAATGGTGTATCTGTCGAAGTAGGGCATGCTGAATTTCCTGAGCCTCCTGAGGAAGAAGAGGCGTTGTTAAACTTTCTTGACTGTCACACTTACGCGAGAAAACCAGGGTATGTTGTCAGTTATTGTCACGCTGAGAGAGTTGATGCTCTGCACTGCCTCAACCATTGATGTAGATGACGGCGTGTTCCTCTCCTTTTTTTCTGAAGTCAATGATCAGTTTCTTACTATTGCCGAATTTGAGAGAGAGGTTATTATCATTACACCATGCCACTAAGCCCTCGATCTCCTTTCTGTATTCTGACTCATCGTTGTTTGATATCCCTCCTGATTTGGTGATGTCATCAGCGAACTTGTAACTGGCGTTGTTTGGAATTTGACAACACAGCCGCGTGTGTACAGGGTGTACAGTAAGGGGCTGAGGACACAGCCATGGGAGTACAGGGAGTACAGAAGGGGGCTGAGGACACAAACATTGGAGTTCAGGGAGTACAGTAGGGGGCTGAGGGCACATCATGGGAGTAAAAGGAGTAGTGTAGGGGACTGAGGGCACAGCCATTTGTGTACAAGAAGTACAGTAGGGGGCTGAGGGCAGAGCCATGGGTGTACAGGGAGTACTGTAGGGCCTGAGGGCAGAGCCGTGGATGTACAGGGAGTACAGTAGGGGGCTGAGGGCAGAGCCATGTGTGTACAAGAAGTACAGTAGGGGGCTGAGGGCACAGCTATGTGTGTACAAGGAGTACAGTCGTGGGCTGATGGCAGAGCCATGGATATACAGGGAGTACAGAAGGGAGCTGAGGGCACTGCTGTGGGTGGACGGGGTGTACAATAGGGGGCTGAGAACACATCCTCCAGGAGTTCCAGTGTTGAGTTTTATTGTGGAGAATGTGCAGATACCTATCTTCACAGATTGTGGTCTGTGTGTCAGAAACCAGGGATCCTGTTGCAGAGGGTGGAGCCGTGATCAAGATCACAGAGTATTAAGATCAGCGTGGAGGGGATAATGATGTTGAAAGTAAAGCTGTAGTCAATGACCAGGAGTCTGGTGTAGGCATCCTTGTTTTTTAGATGTCCCAGGGATGAGTGCAGAGCAGGTATATGGTATCCGTTGTGGACCCGTTACATCAGTTGGCACATTATAGGACAGCAGGTCAGGCTGGAAGACTGGAGGTGATGTGGGCCATAACCAGCGTCTCAAAGCACGTCATGTTTATTGAGTCAAAGCCACTGGGCGGGAATCATTAAGGAACGTTGCATGTGCTTTCTCACTTACAAGGATGATGGTGGTCTTCTGGAAGCAGGTTGGGATTTCCGCTTCAGGAGGGACAGGTTGAAGATGTTTGTAAATATCTCTGCCAGTTGGTCCACACAGGATCTGAGTGCTAAGCCAGGAACACTCTCCAGGACTGTCGCTTTCCTTGACTTGACCTGCAGGAAGACTGATCATGTCTGCAGTGGTGACAGCGGGCACAGGTACATACGAGGCAGTCAGGGCAGTTTTCATGCTGGCAGTCACACAGTCATTCATCATAGATATTCCCTCCCCCAGCTCTCTCCATCATCATCAACACACAGTTCCATTGTTGTGAGCATCACACAGTTAGTGTTGAGTCGGAATGGCATCATTAGATTGGGATTGTGCGCCATCAAGTCCTTTGTCACCATAACGGAGTAATTCACAACAATTCGGGGGCAGGATGTGTTCCTACTGGGTGTCAGTGGTGCAGGGAGTGAAGATGTTACAGGTATAATTCCAGTCAAGCCACTGCTTTAACCTGAATGGAGTCAACTACCTTGAGTGCTGTGCCTTTTCAATGGTAGACTAAGGGAGTCTGGAAGTGCCATTTACATGAACCACCTGAACAAAGGACCTGAGGGCAGTTTTGCTAAGTTTAGAGATGGTACAGTGATGGTTAGATGAACAGGCGATATTCATGAAGTGGGGAGGCTGCAGAAAAGCTTGGACAGTTTAGGACCGTGGGCAAACACGTGGTTGATGGAATACAATATGGGATCGTGTGAGATTATGCACTTTGGTAGGCGGACTAGAGACAGACACTATGTTCTAATAGGATCCATTAAATCTGAAGCACAAAAAGAATTTTGAAGCACTCGTCCTCTGTTCTGGTTATTGTGCAGGTTCAGTTGGCAGTTCGGAAAGCAAATGCAATGTTAGCATTCATTTCAAGGGAGCAAGAATACAAGAAAGGAAACATGCTGCTGAGAATGTAATTAGCAATGGTCAGACAACATTTGGAATATTTGGAGCTATTTTGGGCACTATCTCTGGGGCAAGATCAGCTGGTGTTGGAGGTGATCCATCCTGGGGATGGTGGCTTGTCATGATCGGCAGTTTGTGTACTCGATGGAATTTGGAAGAATGGGAGGCGAGGCATCTGATAGAAACTGATTGATTACTGCAAAGATTGAGACAGTCAGTGTGTAGAAGATATGTCCACTAGTCATAGCTAACCAGTAATATAAAGGAGACTGTAAGAGGTTCATTATATAGATAAAGTGCAAAAGAGAGGTAAAAGTGAATATGGGCCACTGGAAAATGATGTTGGAGAAACAGTAGGGGGAAACAAAGAAACGAATGAGGAACTTCGCATCAGTCTTCATGGTGGAAGACATGAGTAATTTCCAAAAAAATGAACCGAGTGAGAGGGCAGAGCTGAGTACGGTGGCTATCATCAAGAAGAGCATGTTAGAAAACTGAATGGCCCGAATGTGGATAAATAACCTGGACCAGGTGGACGACATCCCAGTATTGGAAGAGAGATAGCTGAAGAGGTAATGCAAGCGTAACTGGTAATCTTTCAGGAATGACTAAAATCAGGAAAGGGCCAGATGGCTGGAAAATGTCTAACATGAAACTTGGTTTCATAAGGGAGTTGGGCAGAGATGGAAAATTACAGACTTATTAGCCTAACCTTAGTTGTGGGTAACATCCTGGAATCCATCTGAAGGATAGGACTTCTGAATACTTGGAGGTCTTTGGGAAAGTATGACAGAGTCAGCATGGTTTCATCAAGGGGAGATCAGGCCTGACAACCCTGCTAGAATACATTGAAGGAGTAACGAGAAGATGAGACCAAGGAGAACCAATAGATGTTATCCACTTGTTCCTCAGAGGCAAGCTGCGAGCATGGATAGAAGCATGGCTGTCTGACAGAAAGCAGAGAGTAGGGATAAAAGGGTCCTTCTCAGGATGGCAGGCAGGTACAAGTGGTGTTCCACAAGACTCAGTGTTGGGACCACAACTATTCATTTTGTGCATTAATGATTTACATGAAGGAACTGAGTGGATTCTAGCTAAGTTTTCAAACAGTGAAAAATTAGATAGAGAGACAGGTAGCATTGAAGAGGTGGTTCGGCTGCAGGAGGGTGCTCTGGCGCATCTCCTCAACTTCCTATGCCTCTGCCCTTGCACTCCACCCTTCCAACTACAACAAGGATAGAACCCTCTGGTGCTCGCCTCCCATCAACCTCAGGATACAACGCATCATCCTCCGACGTTTCCGTCACTAAGAGTCAGACTTCACCACCTGAGATTTACTTCCCTCCCGACCGCTATCAGAGTCTGTAGAGACCATTCCCTTCACAACTCCCTCGTGAGGTTCATGCCCCCACCCCCACCAAGCTACCTTCCACTCCTGACACCTTCTTTGCCATTACAAGAGGTATGAAGCCTGTGTCAACACCTCCCTCCTCACGTCATCCAAGGCCCCAAAGGATCTTTCTACATCAGGCAAAGAAAATCCTCTGCATCCAAACACTTCACCTACTCTGTCCATTGCTCCTGGTCTCTTCTCCATTGGAGAGACAGGACATCAACTTGCAAAACGGTTCAGGGAACACTCTCAGACACACAATACCCAACAACCCCACTTCCCTGTACTTGAATACTTCGACTCTCCCTCCCACTGCACCAAGGACATGCAAGTTGTTGGCCTCCTCCACTGCCAAATTCTAGCCAGCAGTCGTCTGGAGGAAAAATGCATCATCTTCCGCCTCGGGACCCTGTAACCACACGGTATCAAGGGCAATTTCACCAGTTTCCTCATCTCCCTTCCTACCACCTTATCTCAGAACTAACCGTCCAACTCAGCACCACCCTGTTTAACTGAACTACCTGTCCATCTTCCTTCCCATCTATTCACTCCATCTTCCACTGTTCAGAAGACTGAAGTGCAAAAAGACGAGGGAGTTCTAGTCCAGGAGTCTCGAAAGGTAAACTTGCATGTTGTCAGTAGTTATGAAGACAAATACAATTATGGGATTTATTTCAAGAGGGCTTGAATATAAATGCAGGGATGTACTTCTGAAGCTCTATAAGGCTTTGGTCAGGGCACATCTAG
Organism: Chiloscyllium plagiosum; assembly: GCF_037043375.1. NCBI lineage: Eukaryota > Metazoa > Chordata > Chondrichthyes > Orectolobiformes > Hemiscylliidae > Chiloscyllium > Chiloscyllium plagiosum. The sequence goes on from NW_028270171.1 coordinate 34,304,947, forward strand.
ATGATTGTGCACAGTTTTGGGTCCCATATCTCAGGAAGGATGTACTGGCCCTGGAGCGTTTTTCAAGGAGATTCATGAGAATAGTCTCAGGAATGAAAAGCTTAACATATGAAGAACATCTGAGGGTTCTGGGTCTATATTTAATAGAATTCAGAAAGATACTGGGAAGTCTAATTGAAACTTACAGAATACTGAATGACCTGGACAGAGTTGATATTGGAAATTAATTTCCAATGGTAGGAGAGACTAGGTTCCGAGGGGACATCGTAAAGAGGAGACCTTTTAGAACAAAGGTAAGGAGGAACCTCTTCAGCCAGAGAGTGGTGAATCTATGGAATTCACTGCTACAGAAGACTGTCGAGGCCAGGTCATGGAGTATATTTAAGAGTGAGACAGATAGGTCCTTGAATGCAAAGTGGATCAAGGGTTACAGATAGAAAGCGGGAGAATGGGGATGAAAAGTTCATCATTGAATGGTGGTGCAGACTCAATGCGCTGAATGGCCAAATTTCTGCTCCAATGTCTTCTGGTTGCTTGGTTAATATTGGCTCTCCCCATTCCTCATTGGAGATATACCCTGGAATTTGATCTTCATATGATTTATAAAAAGAGTAACATTCCAATACAGATGACTGGGAAATATCATGTTCCCTCCCTCCAGTCTCAGCAGCCATGTCCACAGAACCATAATAACACTACAATTGAAATCCAGTGAATGGTATTTAATCACAGTTGATTGACATCGACAACATTAACAGAAAGACCCTCGCCGGCCCTCTCTGATCCTCGAATAACCATGTGAATTGTGTGACACATCATATTCTCTGTTAACATATCCATGCCATTTGTCTGCTATAACTCATGTTGTTGTATGCACATTTTCCTGTCTAATTATGGACTAGAAAATTTCCCTCCATATTTTACCTGCATTATAATCATTGATCAGTAGTTACAGACTTTATGTTTCCATTTATAAACGGAGAAACGTGTTTGTATTGTGACAATTCTTTGACATTACTCCCATATCCAATTTAGATTGAATGATGACATACAATCAAGCTTCCATCTCCAATATTCCTTCCTTTAGTCACCCCCATATATCTCATTCCAAATGTGTAAATTTTAAACGTTGTTTTGATTTTAATAAAATCAATATTGAAATGAAAGAGGTTAACTGGAGCTATTTGTTCAGTGACTGTGATTAATGTCAATCTCTGTGGATCATATGAGTTTCCATCATTGACTGATAAATGGGCTCTGTAAATGTGTTATCCCATAGTATGAGTAGGAGCATCACTGACAGCACTAACAGGGATCAGCAGCTCGAGAGCGGGGGTGGGGTGAAGAGATCAGAATGTGTGAACATTAGACTGGAACGTCACAACAATGGTTCAAAATCTAAGGACCTGGGATTGGATTGTTCCACAATGGATAAGAATCAGAGAACATTAGACTGGAATGGTACAACAATGTATCAAAATCAGAGAACATTCGACTGGAATTGTACAACAATGTATCAGGAGCTGAGAACATTAGACTGGAATGTTCCAACAATGGATCAGAATCTGCTAACATTAGACTGGAATGTTCCAACAATAGATCAGAATCTGAAAACATTAGACTGGAATGTTCCAACAATGGGCAGGAGTTTATACTCGGGTCTTTACTGGCTTTCCCAGCCTTGGATATCATTAACATTGCGGATCCTGGATATCCTTTGGATTATTCAAGCTGGTTACTATCCCATCGTCGCCATAGTTGGTGTTCCTGGTAAGACATTATATTTGTCTACTAAACCGGGTTGATCTGAATTTCTGCTCATGATATGTAAATTTTGGAAAGTGGAAGTCAATGTCTTCAGTTCCAAACAAAAATTCATTTCCTTATAAATTATACCTAACAAACTACTATTTATAAATTACTCACTGATATGCGAGATGGAACCAGATTGTTCTGAAACTCCATAATTCATTTTGTCCTTCACAGATATACATCTCCATGTCCTCCCCACGCACCAACCGTGTCCAATACCACCATCATGATATCTCAGTCTCGTCCTCAGTCTCAGTGCAACTTCTGAATAAACCATGATTTGTGACTTTGTACAATCCGGATGCAACAGTTTTAAGTTCCTTCTAACCACATGTCCATCACTAAATAATTACTCTTGAGGATGTTTAACTTGTTCTCTGCACATACGGGAAGACAGTTTATGATGGTCAAGCCATGGACTCATAATTTAGAACCACAGAATATCTCATGAAGGAAATTGGTGGGATTTAAAAGCAACCATTATCATTTGTTATAAAAACCCATCTGCTTGCCTCATGTCCTTTAGTGAAGTCAATGTGTCATGCTTCCCTCGTCAGGTTTCCGTGTAACTTCTGTGATGAACATGTGGGTGTACTGTACCTTTAAGAGAATTAAAAGCCAGCAATAACTACCTGACAGCACCAAGTGCTCTAAAAAATAGATATAATGTAACCTTTGGTTGAAAAATTCGATTAGCTCATTGTCTCGAGCCAAAAACAAATTCAGCAGAACACTTTAAATTATACTCCAAAATACCCACCTCTAATCAAGTTTGAATTGAGGAAATTGACAATCGTAAAGGCCAATGACACAATCCAATGGTTTGGGTGTGGGAAATTAAACAGTTGAGAGGAGAACTACCAAGCTACTAGCGTGCAAAGACTGCCTGAAGAAATAGCTCTCTTAAGGGTACTTTTATTGATTAGCAAGTGGTGAAGCAGAATCACCATGACGAAAAGAAAACAGGAATATGGAGAAGAACCAAAAGCTTCCTGGTTTTGAGGTTAGAAGTTTTGCTTTGTAAATCTTCATTCGCCATCTTATCGGACTAATATTGTGGAGGGGGAAGGTAAAAGATAGGTTAGAGGAAGAAGTTGCAAACAGTCGTTCGTTTATTATTCTCTTTTAAACTTCAAGAAATAAAGTTGTTAATTTTTACTTTTAAAGTTTTGGTCTCTAGAATTATCACATATTACCGCATGGGATAAATCTTTTCTCTGTTTCTGGTTTTAATTAAGCAGGAGAATTGCTCCTGTGTTGTAACACTCCAAACCCCAGCAATGGGTTTTACTGTTTACTGTCCTGTGGAGCAGTTGAACCAGCCGCTCAGTTCAAGATCAGCATAACATGCTGCCCTCACCAGGGCTGCATACATCCTGTGAGAGAAGATGAAAAGTAAAGATAGCTCCCTTCCTCTGCCTCTTTCCCATATTCCTACAGCTCATTTCTATTCAGGTAAGTGATCATCCCCTATTTTGAGTGTATTCAATCTCATTGAAGTTCTCCCCGAGAGTGTTGCATATCTCCATAGGCATCGCTGGTGCTAGCTTTACTGATGCTGACGTACGGATGTAAGGGACTTATGAATTCCATGTCAGATGTAGTGTAGAAAGAAGAAATGGCTTTTTGTTGCACAGGAAAGAAATGGCGATGTCTAAGTGACAGAAAAGGATTATTGCGATCATTCCTGACAGTGTTGTTGAGGCAGTATTTGGGGTACTGTGGATAGGCTTTCTCTGAAGTTTCACTAGACTAATCCCTGAGATAATGGCACCATGAGCAGTGACTGAAGCTCAGTGAGAGAATAAGAGGTGATTGCCTTGAACCTTAAGGGAGGTGGACAATCACTCATGATGTTCTAAACAGGCACTGATAAAGAGATGAATTCCATGGCATGTTTGCAGGGAGATTGGAAACAATTGGCAAGAAAAAGAGCTGAAAGGAATTCAATCCAGTGAAGTGAGTGATGATGAATTTGGCGAGAAACAATGATAAATGTGTGAATACTGAGTGGTTTACAGTAATAAAAGAGAAATTGGAGTAGATATTCACGAATCTTTGAAGGTGATTGGACAAGGGATCAAGTGGTTTCGAGGGGGCGGAGATACTTTCTGTTCTTCACCGCAGGTGGGAATGTAAGACCAGAGAAGTGATGCTGGAACTTTAGAAACTGCCTGTTCACAGAAGAGTCAGAGGACTGGCCACAAATCTTGTCATTGCATTAATCATTTTTTTTTGAATAATAATAAAATAGATGATGGAGGGCGGAAATAGACCATTTGGCTCATTAAGTCTGTATCAGCACTCAATCCGATCTTCACTGACAATGCTTCAAGTCAGGCTGGCACGTTCCTTAGAGGGGAACTTGCAGATAGAGGTCATTTGCTGCATACGTCCATAAGACAATAGGAGCAGGAATTAAACCATTCAGCGCAGTGAGTATGCTCTGCCATTAAATCATGGCAGATATCTTTCTAAACCCAATTCTCCTGCTTTAGCCCCATAAACATTGATCCTCTTGGCAACCACGTTCCTACATATCTCAGTCTTACATATAATCAGACACCTGGCTACCACAGCCTTATCTGGCAAGGAATTCCATACATTCATCACTCGCTGGCTGAGTAAGTGTCTCTTATTATTGCTCTCAAATGTCTTCACATTTCTCCAAGACTGTTCCTTTCTGTTAAAGTCTCGACGTAAAATTGAAACAACGTCCACCATCCACTCTGTCATGACCTTTCACGATTCTCTCAGTACCAATTAGATTTCTTCTTACCCTTCTAAACATCGTCGAATATAGACCCAGAGTCCTCAAACGTTCCTCATGTATCAAGCTTTTCATTCCTGGGATCATAATCGTGAATCACCTCTGAACTCACCACAGAACCAATGCATCCTTCATGAAATTTGAGGAGCAAATGTACGCACAGTAATCCAGATGTGGTCTGACCAATCCCTTATAGAGCCTCGGAAGTGCACCCCTGCTTTTATATTCAAGTATTCAAAAAATAAATGTCATCATTGCAATTGTATTCTTAACTACAGATTCAAACTGCAAGTTTATGTTGACAGAATCCTGGGCTAAAACTCGCAATTTTTAAAAATTACTTACCGGTAGCGGACAACGGTGTTTTTCCTTTCACAAGGAGTGGGAGCAGCGGAGGAAGTGACGAGGCCAGAGAGGCAGCCAGGAAGGAAAGCAGTGACCATATATATCAGCAAGGTGGCAAAACCCGAGACTCTACATCTGTAGTGTCTCCCACCCAGCCTCCTCCTCTAACCTAATAATAAGGTGAGGTTCATTTGAAACTTCCTCTATTGAATATAGGTTCGTTATTAATTTTATAGCAACTTGAATTATGCTTTCTACTTTCGTACTGAATGGGTGTTCAGGTAAGTCGGGTATGGACGCTCGGGCAGTTGCTTGCTCCTCATGCTGAATGTGGCAGGTGGGTGACACGGCACACGTCTCCGCTGGCTACATCTGCATGAAGTGCACCCAACTCCAGCTCCTTGTAAACCGTGTTAGGAAATTGGAGCTGGAGCTGGATGAACTACGAATCATTCGGGAGATTGAGGGGGTAATTTAGAGAAGTTATCGGGAGTTGGTCACTCCTAAGACTCAGGACAAGGATAGATGGGTTACAGTTAGGTGGAGGAAAGGTGACAGACAGACAGTGCAGAGATCCCCTGTGGACATTCCCCTCGGCAATAAGTATACCGCTTTGGATACTGCTGGGTGGGGGGGTGGGGGCGGGGTGGGGGTGGGCATGGGCATGACCTACCAGAGGAAAGCCATAGCAGTCAGCTCTCTGGCAAACAAGGGAAGGGGGCAGAATATAAAAGTACTCGTGGTAGGGGACTCGATATTTAGGGGAATCGACAGGAGATTTTGTGGTCATGATCGGGATTCGCAGAAGGAATGTTGCCTCTCTGGTGCCAGGGTCCGGGACGTCTCTGATCGGGTGTATAAGGTTCTAAAAGGGGAGGGCGAACAGCCAGAAATCGTGTTACATATTGGCACTAAAGATATAGTCAGGAAAAGGATTGAGGATATAAAAAATGATTTCAGGGAGTTAGGATGGAAGCTGCAAAGCAGGACGAACAGAGTAGAGTTCTCTAGTTTACTACCAGTGCCACGAAATCGCGAGGCGAGGAACAGGGAGCGGGCGCAGCTTAACACGTGGCTGCGCAGCTGGTGTAGGAGGGAGTGCTTCAGATATGTAGATAATTGGGATGCCTTCTGGGGGAGGTGGGACCTGTACAAGAAGGACGGGTTGCATTTGAACTGGAAGGGGACCAATGTCCTGGCTGGAAGGTTTGCTTGAGTAGTTCGCAAGGGTTTAAACTAGTATGGCAGGAGGTTGGGAACCTGAGCTGTACACAGGAGGTGAGAGTTGATGCAGATGAGACAATAGTAAGAGGTAGACAAGCTAGTGGGAAGGACTTTCCTGGGAAAGAACCAAGGGATCAGTTAAAGTGTGTTTGCTTTAACGCAAGGAGTATCAGGAATATAAGTGATGAACTTAGAGCATGGATGAGTACCTGGTGCTATGATGTTGTGGCCATAACAGAGACATGGGTTTCTCAGGGGCAGGAATGGTTGCTGGATGTTCCAGGGTTTAGTACATTTAAAAAGAATAGGGAGGGAGGTAAAAGAGGAGGGGACGTAGCACTGCAAATCAGAGAGGCTATCACAGCTATAGAAACTTCCATTGTCGAGGAAGATCTGCCTACCAAGTCAGTATGGGTAGAAATTAGGAACAGTAAGGGAGTAGTCACCTCGTTAGGGATTTACTACAGGATAGCAGCAGGGAGATTCAAGAAAGCATTGGTCAGCAGATTTTGGAAAAAGTGTGGACGTTGTAGGGTTGTTGTAATGGGTGACTTTAACTTTCCCAATATTTATTGGAACCTCCTTCGAGCAGAAGATTTGAATGGAACTGTTTTTGTAAGGTGTGTTCAGGAGGGTTTCCTAACTCAGTACGTTGTCAGGCCGACGAGGGGAGAGGCCATTCTAGATGTGGTGCTCGGAAACGAACCGGGACAGGTATCAGATCGTGTGGTGGGAGAGCATTTTGGTGATAGTGACCATAACTGCCTCACATTCTACATAGCTATGGAGAAGGAGAGAAGCAGAGACAATGGGAGGATATTTAATTGGGGAAAAGGAAACTATGATGCGACTAGACGTGAGTAAGGAAGCAAGGACTGGGAACAATAGTTCCATGGTAAAGGCACTATAGACATGTGGAGACTGTTTAAGGAACAGCTGTTGCGAGTGATGAATAAATATTCCCCTCTGAGACAGGCAAGAAGGGGTAAAATAAAGGAACGTTGTGTGATGAGAGATGTGGAGCTTCTCATCAAAAGGAAGAAGGTATCTCACATAAGGCGGAGGAACCTAGGGCCAAGCTCAACTCTAGAGGATTACAGGCAGGTGAGGATGGAGCTCATAAATGGTCTGAGGAGAGCTAGGAGGGTGCACGAGAAAGGCTTGGCAGAACGGATTAGGGAGAACACAAAGGCATTTTACACTTATGTGAGGAATAAGAGAATGGTCAAAAAAAGAGTAGGACCGATCAGGGATAGCATAGGGAACTTATGTATGGAGTCGGAGGAGGTAGGCGAAGCCCTAAATGAATTGTTTGCTTTTGCCTTTACGAAAGAAACGAACTTTGTAGTGAATGAAACCATTGAAGAGCAGGTGTGCATGCTGGAATGGATAATGATAGAGGAAGCTGATGCACCGAACATTTTGTCAAACATTAAGACTAACAAGTTGCCAGGCCCGGACTAGATTTGTATTCGGCTGCTTTGGGAAATGAGAAATGCAATTGCTTCGCCACTTGCGAAGATCTTTGCATCCTCGCTCTCCACTGGAGTCGTACCTAAGGACTGGAGAGAGGCAAATGTAATTCCTTTCTTCAAGAAAGCAAATAGGGAAATCCAAAGCAACTTTAGACCAATAAGCCTCACGTTTGTTTTCTGCAAGCTGTAAGAAAGGATTCTGAGGGATAGGATTTATGACCATCTGGAAGAGCATGTCTTGATTAAATGCAGTCAACACGGCTTTGTGAGGGGCAGGTCATGCCTCACAAACCTTATCGAGTTCTTTGAGGATGTGACCAGAAACGTTGATGAGGGTCGAGCTGTGGATGTGGTGCATATGGAATTCAGCAAGGCATTTAATAAGGTTCCACATGGTAGGCTCATTCCGAAGGACAGGAGGAATGGGATTCAGGGGAACGTAGCTGTCTGGATACAGAATTGGCTGGCCAACAGAAGACAGCGAGTGGGAGTAAAAGGAAAATATTCTGCCTGGAAGTCAGTGGTTTTCCACAGGGCTGTGTCCTTGGGCCTCTACTGTTTGTAATTTTTATTAATGACTTGTATGAGGAGATTGAAGGCTGGATAAGCAAGGATGCAGACGACACAAAGGTTGGAGGTGTCGTTGACAGTATAGAGGGCTGTTGTCAGCTGCAGCCGGACATTGACAGGATGCAGAGATCGGCTGAGAGGTAGCAGATGGAGTTCAACCTGGATAAATTCGAGGTGATGCATTTTAGCAGGTCAAATTTGAAAGCTGAGTACAGGATTAATTATAGGATTCGTGGTAGTGTGGAGGAACAGAGGGATCTTGGTGTGCAGATACATAGATCCCTTAAAATGGCCACCCAAGTGGACAGGATTGTTAAGAAAGTATATGGTGTTTTGGCTTTCATTAACAGGGGAATTGAATTTAAGAGTCACGAGACCTTGTTGCAGCTCTATAAAACTTTGGTTAGACCGCACTTGGAATACTGTGTCCATTTCTGGTCGCCCTATTATAGGAAAGATGTGGATGCTTTGGAGAGTTTTCTGAGGAGGGTTACCAGGATGATGCCTGGACTGGAGAGCTTATCTTATGAAGAGAGTTTGACTGAGGTCGGACCTTTTCTATTGGAGAAAAAAAGGAGGAGAGGGGACCTAATTGAGGAATTCAAGATAATGAGAGGCATAGATAGAGTCGATAGCCAGAGACTATTTCCCAGGGCAGAAAGGACTAAAACGAGGGGACATAGTTTTTACCTGGTTGGAGGAAAGTGTAGAGGGGATGTCAGAGGCGTGATCTTTACACTTACAGTTGTGAGAGCATAGAATGCGTTGCCAGCAGCAGTAGTGGTAGCAAGGTCATTGGTGACATTTAAGATACTGCTGGACATGCATTTGGTCACAGAAATTTGAGTAAAACCAGACATGGGCAGATAAGGTTAATGATCATCCAAAGATATTGTACAACTACATGAGCAGTAAGAGGGTAACCATGAGAAGGGTAAGGTTTCTTAAAATTCATAAAGGATATCGGTATAATCCTTCCATTCCTGGTGCACTAGATAGCAGCAAACACACACTATTGTCTGCACCTCTCATTCATCCAGAGTGAACTCAATCTGCTATTTCTCAACTTATTCAAGCATTAGATCAATATCCTTTTGTAATCTTACAAAATCTTCTTCACTGTCCACTGTGCCACCAATTTTGGTGTCATCTGCAAACTTACTTACCATGGTTTCTATATTCTAGTCCAAATTATTTACATAAATGACAAACAATGAAAACAAAGAACCAAGTCTGTGGAGCTCTGCTGGTCACAAGCCTCCACTCCAAAACACAACGGCCCACAATTACTGTCTGTCTCCTACCATTGCACCAATTGAAAGTGCTGGAGAGAAACCCAGCAGTTCAGGCAGTATCGGAGCAGAGAAAAACGGAATTAACTTTTTGAGTCCAGTGTGATTTGTTCTGAACAGGTTCATGTCTGACTCGATCTGTTAACTCTGTTTCTCTGCCCAGATCCTGCATCATCTGTTGCATTTCTCCACCATCTTGTGTTTGAATTTCAAATTTCCACTATCTCTAATATTTCACTTTTTTTATTGGTTTAGATGCTGAACCCGGTTATATTTGGACATTATGCTCCACTCCTGTTCCCATTATTTGTGCCAGTATACATGTATGACACTAGAGTCTGTTCCTTCTTTAAGTTCTGAAAATATGTGCGTGAATCTCAGCAAATTGATTTTACTTATACAGCATTTTGGAGACAGCTACACTTGATGAAAAAATAGGAATAGTTTCTTAATTATGACATTGTCTGTGCGATTTATAATGAAGCTTGTCTCCTTAGGCTCTGGAAGTTTTCAATACGTTTCTCAGAATAATTACAGCAAAAATGGTGGCCACGCAGCCCACCATCTCTGTACCAGCACAGAATGAACTATATCCTCACTCTAACTCTGCTGTAACTCCATTAAACCGCAGACATTTTGTTATCTGTATCTGTTTTTAATTCAGAATATCCTGTTGAGATATAAACAATCTTATCAACATGTATAACCTGTGATTAACCAGTATAACCAGATATAAGTCCGTACATCATATTTAAAATTGCCCTGTTCTATTCCCGTTGTCGTTCAGCATTCCATGTACCAAAAATAATCTGTTCTCTTGCTCTGCATTGCATTTTATTCCATTTGTTAGAACGTGTGATGGTTGAATACTCGTGACTGGGAGATACTACTGTACTCCCCTCGGGTGTCCTCAGCCATTGGCCCCAGACCTTTCTGTATCATAGCCAATATCATTTTCATTTGTTTTTACCCCCACACTAACGCCTAACTGCAGTAATGCTTATTTTTTCCCCCAGCACCCATTTGTGTGTGCAGGCGTGAGACACAGTGAAGGACAAAAGGTGCACGAATCTTTATTCAGTTTCCACCACCAGGAAGAAAAGAAACACCCGAGGGACCTGTGACAAGCAGTGTCCTTCTCATCAAAGGGCAATGCAGTGTGATCACACAGTGAAAGGGAGGACATGGATTAAATCAAAATAGAATTGGAGGGGGAAATAATTCACTCCACTCCCTGCAGCACCCACCTCTCCCTGAACAACTCCAGGGTGTTGGTGGCCACCGCATGCTCCTTTTCAAGAGACACCCGGGTTCTAACGTAACCACGGAAGAGGGGCAGGCAGTTGGCCCTAATGACCGCTCCACGGCCCGCTGCCTGGACATGTTTATGGCCAGTTTGGTCAGGCCCGGAAGCAGACCCACGAGGAGGTCTTCAGCCCTGCCCTCCCTCCTCCGTACCGGGTGCCCAAAGATCAAGAGTGTGGGACTGAAGTGCAACCAAAAGCAGAGGAGAAAGTTTTTGAGAAAATCAAAAACGGAGTGCAAACGCCCACACCCAATATAGACATGATCCACGGACTCCACAGCGCCACAGAACAAGCAGTTGGGCTGGGAGTCCGTGAACCACCGGAATCTGCGTGCTGCACCCTCCACCCCAGATCTCCGGGGAAAGGGGGAGAACTCCCGCGTAGAGAGCCCTCCACTGGGCATCCCCTCTGTCCGGTGGTAAATGGGCATGTCAAGGCGTGTCTGGACGGTGGATGAGGGAGAAGAGGTGGACCAGGTGCTGCAGCAGTCGATACAGGGCCCGTCTTTTCATGTCCTTAAAAGGGACAAAACTAAAATTCTGGAGGCCACTCAGGTTGTGGGGCACAGGCTCCGTGGGACGTACGGGACCTTGGGGCCAATGTGAAATTCCGTCCGGGGAGGGGTGAGCGTGAACAGGATCCCACCGCACACCTGAGCATCCTCCAACTGGTGCACTTCGTCGGATCCGAGCACCGCCGTTTTAAGGTGACGGATGGCGGTGGCCACGTACCGGACGTCTACCGCTCCAATATCCTTTTTATTCCATTCCTTACTCGTTAATTCATGACTTTTAATGAACAAGGTTATTGCACATTGTTATGGACCAGGTCCGATCCCTCAAAACGTTTTTAAGGATGTATTCGGACCATAACATTACTAATTGTTGAAGGTAAGTGTATAGTGTATACTCCCAGAGTGAATTAGCTGGTCAAATTGCCCAGTTTTAAACAAACGGAATTTGTTTTAAACATTCAGGAATGAAATAAAACGAACGGAGTATAGAACACCCGAGTAACTCTTCCTATCCAAGTCTGAGGGGCTATCACAACTTAATGACGCTCTTCGAGATTGCTTGCAACAATCCCATTAAACAAACCCTTTAGGAAAAAGAGTAAAATTACACAAAAAGCTTACAGGTTACGAAGTCAGAGGGCAGATGGAGGGGGAGAGAATCTAGTTTCAACGGTGACCCTGACTCAATAACCCTCGAAATGAACTGACCTTTGCAGCTGGAGAGCTGGCCACGTGCCATAGATTGTACCAGTATTCTTAAAGTCTCGAAAGTGTTCTGCCATATGTATTATCTGTTAAATATAAACCAAAGGACCTCGTTCAAAACTGAGATATGTTGGAAACGTGGGTTGGTTCGAACCTAGCTGAAAAAAGTCAAGGACAACATAACCATGCAAAGCGACCAGCTTTGTGAAAACTCTCCCCTCCCCCCGCCTATATGAAACTGAATCATCAATATCCAAAGATGGCTTCTGTTTTCAGAACCCCTCAGAAATAGTGGTTTGTACACTAAAACACACACTTACTATGAACATGCAACATGCAGGACTACATCCGGATTCAAAATTCCCATCATTGAGTGCCTTGACCTGTCTTTCAGTTCTCGACAATGCATCAGCCATCACGTTTTCAAGACCTGCCACATGCACAATTTTCGAATTGAGTGGATGTAACGACAGTCTCTGGCTAAACCGTCCAGCATTTTCTTTCTTAAATTTCTCCAAAAAAACTTCAATGGCTTTTGATCGGCGTATACGGTTGTCTCAGATGTGTTGCTGGTAATATAAACGCTGAAATGTCGTATTGCCAACACAAAGCTCAAAGTCTCTTTCTCAGCTTTCGAATATTTCTACCAAATAACGTTCACCTGCTGGTGAAATGCCCAATTAGTCATTCTGTCTTCTCATCATCTTCCTGCAGGAGCGCAGCACTGACACCCACATCACTTGCATTTATAGCCACCTTAAAGGTTTTGTGTAATCAGGTGTGGCTGATACTGGGGCAGTGGTTAACGCATTTTTCATGCCGTCAAATGCCTTTTGACAGTCCGTTGTCTACTGAAACTCCTTGCCTTTCATTAGCAATTCAGTGAGTGGAGCAGCCGCACTACTAAAATTAGGCACTGACGATCGACAAAATCTACTCAATCCCAGTAACTGTAGTAATGCTCCTTTTGTCAATGGTACCGGAAATTCCCCAATTATCTTCGTTTTCCATCCCATGGTACCATTTATCTGTGTCCAATGACATGGCCCAGGAAAATGACTTGTATTTTGGCAAATTCACGTTTAGCTAGTTTTATCACGAAGCCTACCTTGCGAAGTTCATCGAACAAGTCTCCTAAGTGTTGTAAATATTCCATCCATGAGTGACTAAAGTCACCAGGTCATCAATATACACCACATAGTTGCATAATACGGCAAGTTGTTGGTTAGTCTCCAAAATGTGGCCGACACGTTTTCACAAATGTACATTGCTTGTGTCACATTTTCAACACCGTCTTCCAACCGCAAAACTGGATATCCATCAGTGCTTTTAACTGCACTGACTTTGCGATAATCCACACATAACCGTTGGGCACTATCAGATTTTGGCAACATGGCTTTGGGTGAGTTGCAGTCACTGTAACTCACTTCGATTATGCCATCTTGGAGCATGTGTTCAATCTCCTTCTGAACCTGTGCCAACTTTAGAGGGTTATGCTTATAAGGATGTTTCTTAACCGTAACAGCATCTCCTATATCTACATTATGCACAATTAGATGTATACATCCCAGTTAACTTCTGCATATCTCCTCATGTGATAGTAAAAACACGTTCAGGTCATTCCGATTTTTCTCAGGAAGGTAACTCAATAATTTATCCCAATTTTCGACAACTTCCTTATTGTCGAATTTAATCTGAGGAATGTCCAGTTCAGAATCCTCTTTCTTCTTTCTTTGTTGTTCTCATTAACACCTTCTCCTCTTGCTTTCCTTCCCCTTCAAAACACTTTTTGAGCATATTCGTATGACATAGAATGTGAGCTATCTTTCTGTCTGGAGTTCCGATGAAATAGTTACCCCCACTCAATTTCGTTTGGATTTGATAAGGTCCAGTAAACCTTGCTTTTCACGGTTCACCTATTACTGGAAGTAACACTAATACATTATCCCCTATAACAACCTTGTATTTTTTTTATTTCCCATCTACTTCCTGTTTCATTACAAGCTGCAATACTTTTAAATGCTGACGAGCCAAATCCCCAGCGCTATTATTCATTCCTTAAAATTTGAGATCTATTCCAAATGTGTGGCCTTTGAATTCTGATTTACTAATTTCTCCTTAATCAACTTTAACAGTTCTCTCACTTCATTCTCAAAAGCTAACTCAAATGGACTAAATTTGGTCGCTTCATTTGATGGATCTCTGAACACAAAAAGCACAAATGGAATTCCCTTACCTAATCATCTGGATAATCCTGACCATAAGCCCTCAACATGGTCTTTAATGTTTCATGTCACCTTTCTAGCGCTCCCTGCGATTTTGGCTGGTACACAGTAGATTTAGATTGCTTTATTCCTAAGCGGTACTTAACTTCCTTGAATAGATTGGATATGAAGTTTGTACTTTAATCTCACTGTATCTCTATTGGTCGCCTGTATCTTTTTTGTTAAAAGAGTAATTCCTCTACAATCCTTTTAGCTGTGATATTGCATCTGGAGATGGCCTCTGGAAATCTAGTCGAAAATCCATTTTTGTTAACAAATACTGATTCCCACTTTATTGCTTGAGGTAGGGAAACTAGCCAATCAATTAAGACTCTTGTACAAGGGTCCTCAAACACAGGAATATTTATTAAAGATGCAGGCTTTATTACCACCTGTGGATTGCCAATTATCTGACATGTATGCTACCTTTGGCAAACTTCAACGACATGCTGGGGCAGTCCAGGTGTGTACAAATATCTTTGTGTTTCAGCCCCTGTGTTTTCGGCACTCAGAAATGACGTCCAGGTGGTCGCTCATGCGCCACTCTCAGCACCTCCTTTCTATACTGCATTGGCAATACGGACTGATGCATTCATGCCAATTTCTCATCTCCTTGAATATGTGATCGTCTCCATATCGACTTTAGGCAATCATTTTTAAGGTAATAACACTCAGGGATACACCCAGAATCCCTAATTTATATGTTTTTTTGTTCCAATTATTTTAAATCTTTATCTTTCTGCTGTAACTCAATTAGGTTAGCTGAGCTAAAAAAATGCATGGTAAGCTGTTTGCTTCTGTTTTGTTTCAACTATCTGATGGAATAGAGTGTCTGCTAATGCCATTTCAGCTTCCTTATCTTTACATTTTTGATCTCTTTTCTTTCAACTGGTAACATTGGGACTCTGTTACCCCACAATGAGGAAAGATTACAGGATAAGACTCCTGCATTGCTTCAGTTGCCTGCTGGCTCTTCTGGCTTTGCTGGCTTTTCAACCAGAGAAGGCAGCAGTTCTACGTGAATCAGCTATACATTTCGCAAAGACAATTCGTATTCCTGGAGCTGACAGTGTGTCCAACACTCCTACCACAATATCTCCACACGCTTCTTGACCTTCTGCACTTGCTTCACATAATTTTGCCTTTCTGTCTCACCGTGAATTCCCCTTAGCAGTACCTTTCCTAGAAATAGTCCTTCAGGAATACATATCTCCTCATCTTTCAGCATCACAGACTGAGAAGATTCTGTGTCCCTTAATATCACATTTTCTTTACCTGGTACTCCTGGCCTATGTGAATAAAATTTGTAGTTACATTTTATAATTAGATCCAGCAATTCCTCCTTAATCAAACTCCAATAAGATTTTGCACTCTGATGCAGCTTTTTAGCTTGCATTGTGCTTTCTCTTATCGCTCCAACAAAACTCCCAGGAGTATTCTGTTTTCCTACATCTGTGTTTGTTTTTCCCTAGCCCGCCAACATAGTGATTTCATATGACCTAAGTTATTGCAATGAAAACACCGGAGCTTTTCTAACTTCTTTGTCCTCTTCACTGGTTTCCTTTTTATCCTCTGGTAAGTTGTTCTTATGATCTTCACTGTGATCTACGTTTCCCTTTCTACGTGAGGATTTCTCTCTGGCCCAATTTCTATTCCTCATGGACTGGAATTGATTCTGGAAGCCAAACCGTGTTGTATGGATCAATTCAGAATCAACAACCACTTCAGCTGCTAACTTTGCTGTTTTAACTCCCTGCTCTTCCAAATGGGTTTGCATTTTGTTAGGCAAGAATTTTTGAACTCCTCCAAATGAATTGTCTCTCGACGAGCATCGTAGACTTGCTTGATTTTTAAAGCTCTTATCCATCAATCACAATTACTTTGTTTGATCCTTTCAAACTCAAAATAGGTTTGACCAGGATCCCTCGTTAGATTCCTGAAACATTGTCTATAGGCTTCTGACTAACAGGTTATGAGGTCAGAATGGCAGAAGGAGGGGAGAGCATCCAATTTCAACATTGACCCTGACTCAACGAACCCCAGACTGAGTCGACCTGACCAACTAGAGTGCTGGCCACGTCCTCTTGATAATACACGTTTTGTTTTAAAGACTTGAAAGTTGTCTGCCTGCAGCATTATTGTTGTGTATAAACAAAAGGACGCCAATAAACCTTTAAGAATTCAGAAATATTGGTCATTTAGAACCTCCCTAAAATATCACGTACAGCATAACCTTGTAAAGGGACCGGCATTGTGACAACATGCCACATATCACTTTAGACTGAATTCAATACATGTAAGTCTTTCTGTTTTGAAGTTAATAAAGTGTATTAAGGTGTTTGTGAATTTATGCAAAAAATGCTGAAGCACATTGCGTGTTTAAGATACAAAATCGCCTTATTCGAACAATTAGAGGAATGCCCAGCCAAATCCGCACTTCGGCTGCATGGTCAGGGCAAATATGCCCACTGCAAATCTATTGGTTTGTGCTTGTTCTAGTGAGGGGGAGCACGCTAACAATTTATAGATTATGTGTTGGGTGTGGTGGTAGGAGGTTCACGCGGTTTCAGCATTGCAAATGGACAACAAAGCAGAGTCATCCAGCCTGCGATAAGAAAACTTCCATCATTCTCCCTCACAACTAACTTCACTCGAGCAGTTGGTGATGGGAGATGTGGCCAATAGCATCGATGTCAGCATCCAGTTCAGTCCAGTTCTTATTGTGATCTGAAGGTACCACACTGAAAGGAGTTAACCGATCTGTTTGTTCAGTGACTGTGATTGATGACAGTCTCCATGGATTCCAGTTATGTCACTGGATGGTTTCCCATTTCTATTAGTGAGGGGCCTCTCACAACGCTTTATCCCATTGTAGCAGCAGATGGACCACCTCCAACACTAACAGGGATCGCAGCTGCAATAACAGGAAGAGGAGAGATAAACATCTGAGAACAGTTTGGAATGTTCCATTAATGGATCAAGATTGAGAACATTAGACTGGAATGCTGCAGCAATGGACAGGAGTTTATCCTGGGGTATTTTCTATCTTTCGTGGTATTGGTCAACATTACCAGATTGGATAGAACCGTACTGATGACTGTCCAGGCGGGTTACTATCCTATGCTCACTATTGTCGGTGTTCCTGGTAAGTCTCTCCATCTCTATCCATTTATTAATCCCATAAACCATGCTGAACTTCATTGCTATTGTGTTACCTATGTTTGACAAAGACGGAGATATATAAGATAATCAGAGGGTTAGATAAAGTGGACAGGGAGAGTCTTTTTCCAAGAATGGTGATGACAAGCACGAGGGGAGCATAGCTTTAAATTGAGGGCTGATAGATATAGGGCAGAGGTAGTTTCTTTTTTCAGAGGATAGTAAGGGCATGGAATGCTTTGCGTGTAAAGGTTGTAGATTCGCCAACCTGCAGTACATTTAAGTCGTCATTGGACAAGCATACGGACGTACATGGAATAGTGTAGGTTAGATGGGTTTCAGATTGGTATGACAGATCGGCGCAACATCGAGGGCCGAAGGGACTGTACTGCGCTGTAATGTTCTATGTTCTATATTGCCTTCAGTTTCAAATACAAATTCCATTCATTATCATAAACTTCCGACCCACACAACACCCCAGTCCTCACAAACATCTGAGAACTAGACTGTACACAACCACAAATTGCCTTTTGCCTTGAATTGATTTGTTTCTCGATATTCTTTTCATCATCAAACATACCCACTACCAGGTCCGTAATATTCCCAGTTCCAACTTGACGTCAGTGCGGGTCCTACATAAATCATTATCTATGCCTTGGCAAAATTCAGACGTTATGTTTCCAGTTCTCTTCTAAGCACTCTGTCTGTTACAAGTATGTCAATCAGAACCTTGTTCTTGTCTCTAACGTAAATCCATGACAGGCACAATGTGTCAGAGAAGCAATGTCACTGGACATGTAATTCAGAGGCCCAGGTTACTCAACTAACGACACTGTTTCAAATCCTACATCAGATGATGTCAGAACTTAAATTCAAATGACAGGAATTGGAAATAAAAGCAAATATCACTAATATAAACAACAACAGCACAAGCTTTTTGTCAATACGTTTATCTATTTCATTGATGTTTTTTGGTAAATAAATCTAGCATTATGACGTGGTCTGGCTTAACACTGATGATAGACCCACAGCAATGAGCTTGGCTGTTTACTGCCTGAAGGAATGACCTCACAGTAAAGGACATTTAGAGAGATCAACAAATTCTGACCTTACCAGCGATGCAGACATCCCATGTCATAACAATATTGAAATTTAAATAAAACAAACAATGCTGCAAGAGATCAGAAACAAAAATAAATCGAGAAACTGCCGCAGAAACTGAACAGGTTTGGCATCCTGGGATTGAGGGAAAAATAGAATTGACATTTCGAGTCCACTGTCCATCCATAATAACTGAACACAGCTTAAAAATATTGTGATTGATGTTGGTGACAGGGATGTCTGTTATGAAGGGGAGAAGGAGGGATTTGAATAAATAGAGAAAAAGAAAGATAAAAGAACATCTGTAGTAAAGGGGAGAAGGAATGAGTTGAATAGATAAAGAGAGGGAGAGAGAACAAGAAACAAACAACGGAATTGTTGATGATCAGCTGGAAAGGAAATAAAAAAATGTGATTAATCTTATTTATTTTTCTTCTGTTCCTATATTACTGAAAATCATGCCATGTCGGGTATAGACCAAAGTCGCTGTTTAAAGAGAGTTATATCCCTTTGTCTCTCGTCCCTAAGTGCATTCATTATCTTCCCGTATTCATTCGTGCGATGCTGGGCCAGTATTTAATTCTCTTTCCTCATTGTCAATGAGAAGGTGTTGGTGGGCTGCCTTTCTGATCCACTGCAGTCCGTTGGCTGTAAATGGTCAGTGCTTATGTCCGTGTGGTTTAATTTCTTTGAGACTTTGTAGTGAGTGATACAGCTAAGTGGTTGCCTTATCCACTTCAAAGGGCAATTGAGAGTTAAATGCAGTGCTGGAGTCACATGTAAGTCCGACCAGCTGAAGGTGGTAATTTTCTTTCCCTGAAGGACATTAGAGTGCTTGGTAGGATTTTCTGACAATTGACAATGGTTTCATAGCTTCATTTGATTTTATTGAATTCAAGTTTCACCATTTGCCGTGGTGGTATTCGATTCTGGGGTGGGGATCAGCACATGGGCTCCTGGATTAATAATACCACAAAGAGGTCACCTTGCCTTCATCTCCAACCATCGCCGTTGGCAATAGTAATGTTGATGTTGGTGTGGCTATGATTGAAACACAGCTGTTCGCGAGGCTAAGGAATGATTTTGCAAAACATACCTTCCTTCTTAATTTTGTCTTTATTAGAAGATTAGAGGATCAGAAGAGCCCTTGGCGAAAGTGAGCGGGGTGTCTTTGATCATGAATCACTAACAGAATTCATACCAGGGAGCAATTATTCAACATATTAAATTGCATACTATCTTTCATTGAAAACTGATTCAAGTATAAGAGAGAAGGCACTTTCCTGCTGTCGTAGAGTGTCGTTCGGAAAGTAATTGGGGCACGATGTATAGATTATTTCTCCTTTATAAGGAATGATCACCTAGACAGAGAGGCAGTGCAAAGGAGTTTCACTGGACTAATTCGTGTGGTGATGGTATCACTAAAAGACTGTGAAAGAAATAATCTGTATCACTACAAAAAAAATGATTGTATTAAAACTTGAGGGTTATGGATCAACAATCATTATTTTCAAAATGGAACATTGCCAGCGCTAAATAAAACACGTGTTTATCTGCGATACATGCTTTCACAATTGGGCAAATATATAGAAAGGAAACGATTAGAAGGACAGAGGAAAAGTGTTGGGAAACGCGGTCAGCATTGATGGACATTTTGGTCAGCATGGACCAGTTTGGGCTGAATGGCCTGTCTCTGTTCTGTTGGACTCTATGATACTATACTTACCTGAGTGGGGCCTCATGTTCGTGAAGTCGGAGCTCCAGGTTCTGAATGAACTCTCACTGCCTCAATGTGCAGCTGGTATGTGACCCTGTACTGAATGTCATGTTGTTCACAAATCTGCAAGTAGCCACACTGATAGAGTTCGCCATTAACACTAGCTTCTGACCTCCATACAGAAAACTAGCCTGTCATCTCGGCGATGAGAGATGCCTCCTTGAGACTTGGCACAAACCATCTGCTGTCCGTCCTCCCAGTCAGCAAAATACGGTATCGTTAATCTAACACGTGTGTACCATTAGCCATGGAGCCGGGGGAGCAACATGGAGCAGTCTATTTGTGCAGTCTATGCTTCATTGATTTGTCATGTTGGAGCATCAATGACATCCTTCTTTGTGTTACAGTCTGGAGGGGCTGAATGGCCTCTTCTCTTCATGCATTAGTGTTTCAAGTGGCGGAATGTCCTCCTCCTGGTCCCAGGGAAAAGGTTCATGGACATTATTGGGCGACCCTTGGTTCTGGCTTAAAGTGTGATGTATTGACTAGACTCCTTATCTTCCTTGGTAATAGTAGACAGGCAGGGAGCTGGAAGACCACAGCAAACTACACAACATTTAGTTCTCCAATTTCAGCTAACCTTTCGTCTAATCCACCAACTCCCTTCCCAGCCTCTCCAACTCCCTTCCATTCCACTGATCAACCCTTCTTAAAGCTACCACACAGATTCAGTCCTCCCATTGTCCAACCCAGTGGTACCCCTTTACCTGTGTCCACATATCCCCAGCTCACCACCCTGCCTCCTCCTCTCTCGCCCTGCCTCTTTACCTTTAGCTCCCTTACTGCACCTGCAGTCCTGAAGAAGAGTTACACCCAAGGCGTGGTCTTATCCACCTGATGATTCGGCCTGTCTGGTTGTAATCTTCAGCTGGCTGCATGTCTACTTTGGATTCCAAAGTGTGCAGATCTTTTATTTTCAAAATCTCTTCCTGTACAGTCGGTGCAGCAAGTGAATGGACTCTGTTTCTTCCTACCAATAGTTCTGATGGGTTGAACGGCTTTCTCACATTCCTGTAAAACCAGTTTGAGATGCTGCATGGGCTTCATTTTTAACCACGTAAATGCGTAGGGTCTGATCGCACTATTACATGAATGTTGCCGACACTTTAACAGCACAAGTTTGAATGTTGCCTGTTATTGATACTTTAGCATCTGTGGAGATGACACTGAAGAGGTGTCCTGAACATTGTGTGATCTTCAGATCTTCACTGAATATCCCTACTTCTGATTGTATGATAGAGGGAAAAACACTGATGAATCAGCTGAAGTTGTTTGTGCCGAGAAAGTTTCCCTCAGGATCGCCTACAGAGATATCCAGGGGCTGAGAGGATTGATCTCCACCAGCCACATTGTGTTCTGAATGTCCCAAACTGTGGGGATTTCAATTTTGTTCAGGTTCCTTGACACCTTGCTCAGTCAAATCCTGCCGTGATGTCAGGGCCAATCACTCTCATGCTGCGTTCGTATCTTTTGTTTCTGTCAATAAGCCAACGTATATGCCTGGGGATTGTTTCCTTCTCTCAGAGGGTAGTGACTGTTGGGGGCTGTCTATTCCAGACAGCTACATCATTAAAACGTTTTGGGGTGCGGAGTGCGGTTAATGGATTTTGCCCCATCAGGGAGTTGAGGGCTACAAAGAATTGGGCATGAAAGAGAAATTCTGGCCAAGAACATGTCAGCCATGACTTTCATGAATTGAAGGGCAGGCCTGAGGGGCTATGTAGTCTGGTGTTATTGCAGTATACCCCAGCCATTTCCTGTGTTACTGACTTGAATTAGCTGAATAGATTGATTCTGTTGCTGCATGACCTAAATTGTGTCATTTTTTTCGACGTGAGGGATTGAGTAGTCTCCTCGTTTTACTGTATATCAGGGTCCATGGGCTGAAAAGATTCATCTTGTTCTGGTGTAAATCCATATATTACAGATCTTCCACCTTTGCAGAAATTGAGCACTGCAGATGCTGAAGGTGACAGTCGAAAGGTGTGACACTGGAAAAGCACGGCAGGCCAGGCAGCATCCGAGAGGCAAGAGAATCGATGTTTTGGATATTCCTGATGATGGGCTAATGCCCTAAACGTCGATTCTCCTTCCCCTCCGATGTTGCCTGACCTGCTGTGCTTTTCCAGCACCAAGCGCTCTACTGGCCTGCCCCAGTCAAACTTCCTGGTCATGTCATCAAAGAGCTTTAATAAATTCATCAGGCGTGACCTTCCACTCATGCTTACTATTCCGAATCAAACCCTGTTTTCCAATTATATCTTATCCCTCAGAATCTTCTCAAGTAATTTAACCCACAGTTGTTAAGCTTACTGGTCTCCAAGCTTTATTTTTCAGTCCTTTTTGAATTAGGGGACATTTGCAATCCCCCAATCTTCTGGGATCTCACTTTTGGTAAATGATGATCAAAATTAGCAACCAGGACCACCACAAATTCTTCTCTAGCCCCTTGCAGTGTTCTTGAATATAACTAGTAAGGACCATAAGATTTATCCAACTTCAAACATTCCAGTACATCCTGTACCTCCTCTACTGGTATACGGACTGTCCCTAAGGTACAATATTCAAATTCCCCAAATTCCCAAGTATTCATGTCCTTCTCCACGTTAAACACAGAGAAAAATATTTGTTGAAGACATCGTCCATCTCTTATGGTTACGCACATACGTGTTCACTTTGGTCTTTGGGTGGTCCTATTCTCTCAATAGTTAATGCTTTTCCTTTAATATACTTAAAATACCTCTTTGAATTCACGCTGATCTTCTCAACCAAGGCTATCTCATAGCCCTTTATTGCTGTCCTGATTTAGTTTTTCAATAAAGTCCTGCATCCCTTACATGCCTCCAGGATTTCCCTTGATCCCACCTGCCTGGACTTGATCCACACCTCCACATTATTTTCAGGTCAAAGCCTCAATAATTATTGCCAATCAGGGTTCCCCATTCCTGTCAACTTTCCTTTCACCCTCGCAGGAACATAAACTGTAGGTTTTGAACTCAAGCTGTCACACTTATAAATGCCTCCTATTTACTAGAGTTTCCTTTGCCTGCAAACAAACTACTCCAATCAACCCTACAAGCTCCTGTATAAATCCATCAAAATTCATCTTGCCACAATTTAGAACTTGAACATAGAACATAGAACATAGAAGAATACAGCGCAGTACAGGGCCTTCGGCCCTCGATGTTGCGTCGATCCAAGCCCACCTAACCTACACTAGCCCACTATCCTCCATATGCCTATCCAATGCCCGCTTAAATGCCCATAATGAGGGCGAGTCCACCACTGCTACTGGCAGGGCATTCCATGAACTCACGACTCGCTGAGTAAAGAACCTACCCCTAACATCTGTCCTATACCTACCCCCCCTTAATTTAAAGCTATGCCCCCTTGTAATAGCTGACTCCATACGAGGAAACAGATTCTCACTGTCGACCCTATCTAAACCCCTAATCATCTTATACACCTCTATCAAGTCACCCCTAAACCTTCTTTTCTCCAATGAAAACAACCCCAAGTGCCTCAGCCTTTCCTCATACGATCTTCCTACCATACCAGGCAACATCCTGGTAAACCTCCTCTGCACCCGTTCCAGTGCCTCCACATCCTTCCTATAATATGGTGACCAAAACTGCACACAATACTCCAGATGTGGCCGCATCAGAGTCTTATACAACTGCAACATGACCTCAGTACTCCGGAACTCAATTCCTCTACCAATAAAAGCCAGTTCGCCATATGCCTTCTTCACCGCACTATTTACCTGGGTGGCAACTTTCAAAGATTTGTGTACATGGAGACCAAGATCCCTCTGCTCATCCACACTACCAAGTATCCGACCGTTAGCCCAGTACCCCATCTTTTTATTACTCTTACCAAAGTGAATCACCTCACACTTAGCTACATTGAACTCCATTTGCCACCTTTCTGCCCAGTTCTGCAGCTTATCTATATCCCGCTGTAACCTGCCACATCCTTCCTCACTGTCTACAACTCCTCCGACTTTCGTATCATCCGCAAACTTGCTCACCCAACTTTCTAACCCCTCCTCCAGGTCATTTATAAAAATGACAAACAGCAATGGTCCCAAAACAGATCCTTGCGGAACACCGCTAGTGACGGCACTCCAAGATGAACCTTTGCCATCAACTACTACCCTCTGTCTTCTTCCAGCCAGCCAACTCCTAATCCAAACCTCCAACTCACCATCAAAGCCATACCTCCGTATTTTTTGCAGTAGTCTACCATGGGGAACCTTATCAAACGCCTTACTAAAATCCATATACACCACATCTACTGCTTTCCCCGCGTCCACCTCCTTAGTCACCTTCTCAAAGAATGTGGAGCACTTTCATCTTCCCTCTCCATAACCATTTGAAAATTAATAGAACTATGGTGACTGGTCGCAAAAAGTTCACCCACTGTCACCTCCGTCATATGACCTTCCCTATTTCTTAACAGTAGGTCAAACGTTGCCCCTTCCCGAACAGGACCCTCTATATACTACTTGAGGAAACGTTCCTGACACACTTAATGGATTCGATTCCATCAAATCACTTAACGCTCCGGCAGTCCCATTCTGCCCCAATAAAACCCCTATGATGAAACCCTATTGTTCCTGCAAGTCTCCCCTCCCTCCCTGCATATTTGCTCCTGTCAATTACCATTGACGATTTGGGTACCTATTGTACAACCCCAATAATGCCACCATCACGTTCTTATTTCTTAGCTCCATCCACAAAGCCTCACTGGTTGATCCTTTATATGCATCATCTCTGATCACTGCTGTGATACTCACCTTAATCAAAAATGCAACGCCCCCTCCCCTTCTTCCACCATCTCTGTCCCACCTAACGCACTTTACCCTGGTACATTAAGCTGTCAGACCTGTCCCTTCTTTAGCCATGTTTCTGTAATGGATAAAATATCCCAATCCCACATACGTATCCACGTTCTGACTTCAGCAGCCTAACCGGTCAGCTCTTTTGTATTGAAATAAATGTAATTTAATCTAGCAGGCATTCCTTGCTCCCTATCGTGTTCTAGCCTGAATTGTCTCTCCAGCTTAGTGTTTCTGATTACTATATCTCCTTCCAGCATTGCACTTGCCTCCCTGAACTTGAGGGTAACTCCCACCCCCCTCCCGACAATTTAGTTTAAACCTTTCCGTGTAGCATGAGCAAAACTGGTTGCCTAGTTTGCTGGTACCCTTCCCCCCCCCCCCCCCCCCCCCCCATTGCATGTGCCACCTGTCCCTCTTGAACACGTCGACACTGTCACAGAAATGATCCAAATGATCTAAAAATCTGCATCCCTCCTCACTACATCAATTCTTTAGTCACATATTTATCTGCCATATCCTCTTATCATTACCTTCACTAGCTCATGACAGTGGAGGTAATCAGGAGATTACAACTGTCGAGGTCCTGGTTTTTAACTTTTCTCCAATATCTCTGTAATCTCTCTGTAGGACCTCATTCCTATATCTACCTGTGTCATTTGTGCCAACGTGCACAATGACTTCTGGCTGATCACCCTCCCCCTTGAGAATGTTCTGCAGCCGCTTGGAGACATCCTTGGCACCTGATAGGCAACACACCATCCTGGTTTCCAGATTATGGCCACAGAATCTCTGATCTGTCCCTCTCACAATCGAATCTACTATCTCCAAGCCCCTGTTTATCTTTATCCTTTTCTGCTGCTCCCCAGAGCCAGTCGTAGTGCAACCAACCTGGCAACTGTTGCTTTCCCATAAACAGTCATTTCCTGACACCCATCCCCCATCTCCCACCACACACAAAATCAGTAACCAAAATGGTATACTTATTTTCGAGAGGAATGGCCCCAGGGGATTCCTGCACTCTCTGCCTACTCCCCTTGCCATTCCTGGAACACGACAGAAAGCATGGAACGCCTGTTGGATTAAATTGAACTCATTTTAATGAAACAGGGCTGACAGGTAATGCAGATAAACTGAGGGTGTGGATCTTGACATGGGATTGGGATATTATAGTCTTTACAGATACTTGGCTAAAAGAGGGACTTAGGTGTGACCACCTCACTAAAACTCTTATCTTTGAAGTGCTCTATATCTTGGTGATGCGGACAGCAGCCAGGTCAGGCTCCGGAACATGGTCCCCCAGGAGCTGCAACTGGTTGCACTGCCCACACATAGGGACGGTGGAAATCTTCCTGAGCTCCCACAACCTGCAGGAGGAACGTGCAACTGCCCTATCTGCCATTTCTACTGCTGTCAGACGAGCGTTAAATAACTTTACCTGAGCTTCCCTGTACATTTTGCTGAGCTGCTGCTCACTGAAGCCTCTCGAATCAAAACATTACTACCTACTCTGCTACTAACAGCATGTCAATCGACCACTCCACGTTTAGTTTTGGTTAGGGCAAGAGGGAGACACTAAACCAATGGAGCATTTGGGCTTATGCACCCCTTAATATCAAGCCCATGCTTGGACTTGAAGCGTGTCTTGCTGAGGTCTGCCTTCTAGTAGTGGTGACTGCGCTGATGCAAATATTCATCCTGACAGCCAATCCGCGTTGTCATAGTCCTCTGGTCTTTTCTGCCGATGAGTACTGCATTTATTAATTCCTCGAATCTATTTATTGAACTCCAAATTGTGTCCCACTCCGGAGGGAGACAGGTTGATGGTCCAGTGAATACAAGCTATTACAAAGAGTTGACCATTAGACATGTGAGCGACAGTATACCCATCCGCTCGCTGAGTCTGCTTTTCCTCTCAATTAGCGTACATTTATTCTGGTAACCTTCCATTCCATTTTCCTGCGCTTTCCCCATAACCCTTGTTTAAAAATCTGTCCATCTCAGCCTTGAAGACATTTAGTGACCCAGCCTCAAAAATCTTCACAATTTTGGACAATTGTTCCCTCCCACTGATGTGAGACTTGGTGGTCTTGAATCCCATGACTTTTGTTCTGGCACTCTGTGTGGCAGTTGAACCTACATTAGATGTTGTCCTGTTCGAACACCCCCCCCCCCCCCTCTGGCCAGAGGCAAAACAAAAAACAACACAAATTTTAACAGCCTGTAGTCTCCTCCCTCATTTTCCACATCATTTTCCACATACAGTTCATCCAGATCGAGGGATTTGCCCACGTTTTATCCTGCATCAACCTCCAGCTCTTCCTTAGCTTCTGTGTCAATTTGCTTTAGGTCACTCTGGCAGGAACAGACAGTGAATCCAGGAACTGATTCTCCAAAGTGAAGACCAATATGTAGTAAGTTACTACATATTATCTGGCTCTGTGCACAGGTTGCCTCCTCGGTCCCTAATACTGCCTATTCTTTCTCTTGTTACCCTCTTACCCCTTACAAACCGATTAAATGTATTTGGATTCTTTAAAGTATCGCCCTCTAATGTTTTTTTTTATCACCCCCCTTCCCGCTTTTTGCTCTTCTACTTACTTTCTTGAGTTTAGCCCTATATTGTCTCTACTCTTCTGGGACCCCCCATTGTCCTGCTCACTTTATTTCTCCTTTCCGCTTCTCTTTCATTCTTAATTCCGTTCTGAATATTTGTAGACATCCAAGCTTCACTAAGCTGGTTTTCCTAAATTTCACCCCCGGTATAACATGTTGCCGTGACATTCTCATCAATTCCATTTTGAACATGTGATCCCCACCACACCCATCACCCCCCCCCCCCCCCCCCCCCATCTACACGCTATTCTGCTACAGTTACACCCAGAAGGAACTGTACTGTGGCCAGATCCTGTCTTATTATTTGATAAAATCTGTCTCGCTCATCCAAGCTATTCTTATTTTTCAAACGTTTTCTTTTGGTCTTTTCTTTAACAAGCTAAAGTACATGGGTCACGTCATTGATCCGACAATGATCTCCCAATTCTGACTGGCTTCGTTCCCCACAGTGAGGCCCAGCACAGCGCCGCCCATTGTTGTATCTGCTCCATATTTATATGAGAGGCTCTCTGGAATAAATGTCAAGACATCTGTCCCATCTTTTTACAAATTCTCACTGCCTGAATGAATGTTTGGAATTGAAATGCCTGATTACAATGATCCTATTATTGTATTTACACACCTCAGCGAATTGGTTATATACCTGCTACTGTATTTTCTTTTATCTGGGTGTCTATAATATATTCGTAGCAGTATGCCTGTCATTGCTTTGATCCTAACCTCAACCCACAAAGCGTCATTTGAATACCCTTCCAAGATATCATCCGTCCTTACTGCACTCATTGACTCCATAACTAACAATGCAACACCACCTTCTCTTTTACTCCTCTCCTGTGCTGCCTATAGTTCTTGTACCACAGAATATTGAGTTGTCCGCTCTGACCTCCCTCAAACACATCTATGTGATGGCAAAAATGTCCACTTCTCCAGGTCACCCTTTTCACATCAGTCGGTCAGATAACATTCCCACCATTACGGTAAAGGACATCCAGTCTGGAATATAGCACTGGAATACTCTGTACCTCAGAGTTGTTCTGTCATTTACTATTTGTAATCAAACTGCATTTCCATGAACTAAAACTGTAACTCTGCGACTGAATGAATAATTGTTGAGTTGCAATTCCTTTTTTAATTAATCAAATTCAATGTTCCAGAACTGAACAGTCAGCTCCACATACAATGAATTTCTGCTGATTAATTCCTTGCTCAGTGTGCAGAGGAGTCAGCCCTCAGTAATGGAAAAAGTGAGGACTGCAGATGCCAGAGATCAGAGTTGAAAAGTGTGGTGTTGGTAAGACCAATGTCCCGGTTGAGGCCCTCCCTATGGGTACAGAACCGGGACCTCAACCGGGACCTTGGGTTCATGTCACATTGAAGGTGACCACCATTGCGCTACACACACCCAGATACTCCTACACACACGCACTCTCACATACACACGGACAAAGCTACACACAGATGTGCACACAGGCACCCACACACACTCTTACAGACAAACACACTCCCACATGCACCCCTTCTCAGACTTAACACACTCTGCACTCACCACACACACACATACATACATTTTCTCACACTCAAAACCCAAAACCCAGGCAGACAAACAAACACAGACAAAGACCCACATGCACACATAGATTTTGTGTGGTGAAATTGTACTTGCAGGGTCACAATGTACTTTGCTCAAAAACTGCATAGAATGCCAATCTGGTTTAAACACTCCCCTGTTGCACGAGTACAACTGGCAGCGAAAATATTGGTTCGCCCTCCAGTGAATGTGCCATCAGTCCCTCCTGAACAGGTCAACTCTGTCACAGAAAAGCTCCCAATGGTCTACAAACATGAATCCCTCCCACTGCACCAATTCTTTAGTCATATATATATGTTGATATCCTCCTATTCTTACCTTCACAAGCTCATGACACTGGAAGTAATCAGGAGATTATCACTATCGAGGTCCTGGTTTTTAACTTTTCTCCTAGTTCTCAGTTAATCATTCTATAGAAACACATTCCTATATCTAACCGTGTCATTTGCACAATCGTGCTCAATGACTTCTGGCTGCTCACCTTGAGAACTTTCAGCAGCCACTCAGAAACATCCTGGATCCTGAAACCTGAGAGCCAACACACCATCCGAGTTGCCCGTTTGAGGCCACAGAATCTCCGATCTGTCCCCCCTAACAATCAAATCTCCTATCTCTAAGACCCTGTTTACCTTTATCCTTTCCTGCTGCTCCCCAGATTCAGTGCAACCATCTTGGCTACTGTGCTTTCCCTTGACCAGTCATTCCCTGACACCTATCGCCCATCTCCCAACATACACAAAACCAGTATCCAGAATGGTATACTTGGTTTCGAAAGGAATAACCACAGGGGATTCCTGAACTTTCTGCCTACTCACTTCGCCATTCCTGGTGGTCGCCCAGCTATTCTCTGCTTGGAACACGACAGGAAGCAAGGAAAGCCTGTTGGATTAAATTGCTTTTAATTAAATGGAACTGGACTGACAGGTAAGGCAGATGAACTCAGGGCGTGGATCTTTACATGAGACTGGAACATTATAGTCCTTAGATAAACATGGCTAAGGGAGGGACTTGGGTGTGATCACCTCACTAATGCTTTTATGTATGAACTGTTCCGTATCTCGGATGATCCAGGGTGTTCATGAACACGGTCTTCCAGGAGCTGCAGCAATGTGCACTGCTCACGTGTGTAGTCATCAGGGACAGTGGAAATCTCCCCGAGCTCCCACAAACCACAGGAGGAACATGCAACTGCCCTAACTGCCATCTCCATTGCTGTCAGACTAGCGTTAAAAAGAGTTTACCGGAGCTTACCTTTACCTTTTGCTGAACCGCTGCTCACCGATGTCTCTGGAACCAAAGCATTACTACCTCTTCTCCCACTCACAGTATGTTAATAGACCACTCCACATTTAGGTTTGGTTCGGGAAGGATGGAGACACTTTTGTTTTATTTCAAAAATATACTTTATTCATAAAATAATTTGATGGTCTGTACAGTTGGTCATGCCATACATATGTACACATGTACATACAGAGATCAAAACTTATCATTTTTATACAGGTCTGTACATTTTTTGATCATACACCCATATAATTAGCTGAGGCGTCAGCAGAGCCCAAATGACTGCATGGGCCCCCTGTTCTTCGTTAGGCCGGCAGACTTTACACAGTGGTCTTTCCCCACCGCGCCTTGGCGGCAGCTGCCCCATGCTTCAGCGCGTCCCTCAACACGTAGTCCTGGACCATGGAATGTGCCAGTCTGCAGCACTCAGTCGGGGTCAACTCCTTCAACTGGAAGATCAGCAGGTTTCGGACCACCCAGAGAGCGTCCTTCGCCGAGTTGATGATCCTCCAGGCACAGTTGATGTTCGTCTCGGTGTGCGACCCGGGGAACAGACCGTAGAGCACGGAGTCCCGTGTCACGGCGCTGCTCGGGATGAACCTCGACAAACACCACTGCATTCCTCTCCAGACTTCCTCTGCATAGGCACATTCCAGAAGGAGGTGTGTGACAGTCTCGTCTCCCCCGCAGCCACTTCGAGGACAGCGTGCGGTGTGGCTGAGAGTCCGGGCATGCATCTCACAGGCAGAGCCCTTCTCAACACCAGCCAAGCCATGTCTTGGTGCTTGTTGGAAAGTTCTGGCGATGAGGCATTCGGCCAAATGGCTTTGACAGTCTGCTCAGGGAACCACTTGACAGGATCCGCCCTCTCCTTTTCCTGAAGGGTCTCAAGGACACTACATGCTGACCACTTCCGGGAAGGATGGAGACACTACAGTGATGTATTGTTTGGACCTTAAGCACTCCTAAACACCAGGCCCATGCTTGCATTTGAGGGGGTCTGCCTTGCTGAGGTCTTCCTCTTAGTAATGGTGACTGCGCTGATGCAAATATTCACCCTGACATCCCATCCGCGTTGTCGCCGTCCTCTGGTCTTTTCGGTCTATTAGTACTGCATTTATGAACTCCTTGTAACTATTGATTGTATTCGAAACTGTTTCTCACTCAGGACGGAGAGATGTTGATGTTCCAGTGAATACAGCCTATTAAAAAAGGTTTGCCATGAGACATACGAGCGACAGTATGCCCATCCGCTCTCTGACTCTGCTTTTACTTTCAATTAGGGTACATTTATTCTGATAACATTCCATTCCATTTTCCTGCGTTTTCCATGCAACCCTTGTTTAAAAATCTGTGCATCTCAGCCTTGAAGATATTTAGTGATCATTCCTCAACAGCCTTCACAATTTTCTGCAATTGTTTCCCTCCCACTGATGTGAGACTTGGTGGTCTTTAATCCCAAGCCTTTTTTTTTGTAGCACTCTGTGTGGAAGTTGAACCTACATTAGATGTTGTCCTGTTCGATTACACCACCTCTGTGGCCCGAGGCAAAACAAAATAAAGCACAACATTTAAGAGCCTGTAATCTCCTCCCTCATCTTCCACATCAGTCTAAGATACAGTTCATCCAGATCTAGAGATGTGCCTACTTTTTATACTGCATCAACTTCCAATTATCCTTCAGCTTCTGTCCAGGAACTGCTTCTCCAAAGTGAAGACCAATATCCAGGACGTGTTTGATATTCTCAGGCTCAATGCACAGGTTGCCTCCTCGGTCCCTAATTCTCCCTATTCTTTCTCTTGTTACCCTCTTACCCTTAATAAACCGAAAAATGTCTTTGAATTCTTGATAATACTGCCCAATAATAATTTAATCACCCCGCTTTTTGCTCTTCTACTTATTTTCTTGAGTTTAGCCCTACACGTTCTCTACTCTTCTGCGACCTCCATTGACCTGCTCACTTTATGCGTGCTTTAAGCTTCTCTTTCATTTTCAATTATGTTCTGAATATTTGTAGACATCCCATACTCTCTGGGCTTGTTTTCCTAATTTTTATCTTTGTTGAAACATGTTGTGGTGACACCCTCATCAATTTTATTTTGAGCATGTGATCTCCACCACCCTCACACTGTTCTGCTACAGTTTAACCAAGAAGTAACTGTACGGTGGCCAGATTCTGTCTTACTTTTGATAAAATCTGCCTCTATCATCCAAAGTAATTTTATTTTTCAAGCCTTTTTTTCTTTTGGTCTTTTCATTAATAAGCTAAAAATGCTTGAGTCATGGTCACTGGTCCTGAAATGCTCAGCCAAGCCTGCCTGCAACACCTTGACTGGAGGGCATGCCTTACAATGAAAGGTTGAGGGAGCTAGGGCTTTTCACCTTGGAGCAATGTAGAATGGGAGGTGACTTGATAGAGATGTATAAGATGATGAGAGGCATAGGTGTAATGGGTAGCCAGAGTCATTCTCGCAGAGTGGAAAAGGCTGTCGCAAGCGGGCATAATTTTAAGATGATTGGAAGAAGGTTTCAGGAGATGTCAGAGGTAGGTTCATTACACAGAGAGTGGTGGGTGCTTGGAATGCAGTGCCAGCAGCGTTAGTAGAGTCAGCTGCATTAGGGATATTTAAGTGACTATTGGATAGGCACGTGAAGGATATGTCAGTTAGCCTGATCTTCGAGTCGGTGAAAGATTCGGCGGGACGTCAAGGGTCTAAGGGTCTGTATTGTACTGTACTGTTCTGTGTTGTGTTTTTCACGCAGCCTGTGGACTCTTATCAATTGTTGAATGTGTGAGGGAGTGATGTGTGTGAAATTAGGACGCTAGGGAGGAGCGTTAGCTCAAAACTTCCAGTTATGTTGTTCATTGCAACATTCAACTGAATGCCAGTACAGTATGTGTGGTGTCCTACACCAGGCAGGCTCCGCCAAGTTTAGTTATTAACGTGATTCTTGACATGTCATTTGCTGCTGCTTTCTTCAGATACAATCTGTTAGGTGACTCATGTACTAATCAGATATGTGCGAAGTTTCATGAATTGGGCAAAAATAAGATGTCAACTATGATTATTCGACTGAACTATAATCTCTGAAAAGCATTAGGTTGATTCTATATTTATGGAACAAAAATATGAACACCTGTGAAGATCTTCTAACACAGAAATAAAGAATGTACATTTTATTTTGTATCGAACAAACAACGTGGGTGTAATTCTTGTGGCGATCAGAATAACATACACAATGTCAGGATTCAAAATAATGCATTGTCGCTCCAACATTTTGAAAGTAGTTGGCTTCTGAATGATTACATGTTCAGGGTGAGCAAACGATTGTACAATCAAATAGAATTAGCGTTCTTATACATTTATATATAATCAATCAGTTTAATTTCTCACTGAAATGTACAAGCTTCAGCTGTTTGCTAGCGAATTAGAAATGGCTATAATTCAACATGCACTGTGAATATTCAACTAAATAAATGATTTGTGCTATCAAATTTTAATGAACAATAATGTGAAAAAATTTAATTTTTAGAAAGAATGTTATTTAATATGAAATGTGGACAGTTAACAAAAACGATGAACATATTATCGTGTGAGTGAAAAGTCAGACCTTTTCAAAGAGATTTGTGCCAAAGCAATGACAGATTTGTTTTAGTAATTGGAATACAACAATTAAAATATTCATGTTCTGAGCAATAATTAGACTATATAATGAAGCTGGTCTTGCAATACTTGCACTTTAAATGCTTATGCTGCATTAAATAATCAGATATTTGCGAGCATTTACAATGGGAAATAATCTGGTACTGACTTTTTCTGCATCAGACACATGATAGAGAGCAAAACTTTAAAGTATGCCATTGACCACTGTGCTTACATCAGCTCCAAGAATGTCTCCCAAGCCCCTCACGTTTGCCAACCCTATCTCAGCAGCCTGTTGAATTCATATTTCCAAATACATTACCGGTTCTCTTTTTAATCTTCATCCGAAACTCTCCCAGGTAGTCCATTCTAAATCCAAACAACTTTCTCAATAAAGAAGTTTTCCTTATCTCACTCCTGGCTCTTTTGCTGACAATCTTGAAAGTAGATCTCCTTGGTGCTGTAATGCCAACTAACGGAAACAGAGTATTCCTGTTTTACTCTACAACTTTATTTCATACTTTTGAGCACCGCAATACGTTCACATCTTTGTCTGTTCTCCTCCAGGAAGAATAAGCCTTGCAAGAACTGTAATAAGCACTACATTGGAAAAACAGTCAGAATACTAGGCACCTGGATACATGAACAACAACTAGCCAGAAGAAAGACATGACCCACGATCACTACTTTTCTTTACATACAGATGAGGAAGTACACCATTTATGCTGCATCTGCACATCCATCTAGGACAAACCAAACATAGACGCGCACGATGATTCCTAGAAGCATAGCATTCCAAATGAAACTCCATCAACAAACATCGATTTTGATTCCATCTAACACTCTCTGAGAAAATGAACCGGACATAAATACACCAATACTGGAAGTTACATCACTGATTCAAGGAATCCTAAACTCTTAAATGTCAAGTGGGACATAATACCAGCACTTCACCAGAAGCTCACTGATAATGTTCCCTAGTATAGTGATGCACCATCTGAAAATGAACTCTCCAGCTCAGCGAGCAAACTGACATCCAGAAGAAGCGCAATTTCTCTAATCCGCACTTTATCTGAATCCTTCATTCCAGTTATCATTCTGATTACTCTAAGGTTACTTGTATTCTTCTGCAAAGTAATGTGGAGTCTGTCTGTCTGTTTGTGTAAGAATGTGTGTGTGTGAGATAGAGCGAGGGTGAGATTGCGAGAGGGAGAGAGAGAGAGCAATCCTCTGTAATCTCTGGATTATCCTCGTGCCATGTGGAAAAGAGGGGAGGATGAGGAAGACAGTATAGCTTAACATGTTGTTAAAAAGCTAGTTCAGGGTTGATGGTTTCAGATTTTTGGATTTTTGAGATATCTTCCAGCTATTGCAAGGGGGCATAGCTTTAAATTAAGTGGGGGGGTAGGTATAGGACAGATGTTAGGGGTAGGTTCTTTACTCAGCGAGTCGTGAGTTCATGGAATGCCCTGCCAGTAGCAGTGGTGGACTCTCCCTCATTATGGTCATTTAAGCGGGCATTGGATAGGCATATGGAGGATAGTGGGCTAGTGTAGGTTAGGTGGGCTTGGATCGGCGCAACATCGAGGGCCGAAGGGCCTGTACTGCGCTGTATTCTTCTATGTTCTATGTTCTATGACAGATGGGACCTGTATAAAAAAAGACAGGTTGCATCTTAAATCAGTCCAAAATGTGAGTTGACAGTTGGAATAAATGATCGAGACGAGGCACAGGTTTTTCAGGGATTAACAAATTAAGGATGGAGAATGTGGGGGATGTGAGGGAGTGAGGTGTGTGAGATCAGGGAGACAATGCAAAAGAAAATATTTAAGGGGAAAGAGTTTGAGGTGGAGTGGGTTGGGGAATTCTGTGATAAACAACTGGCAGCAAAAATAGGAAAAATTGCAGTTTGTCAAAGTGAATGCCTGGGATAGAATTTATTATGCTTCAGAGAAATAAGACTCTTTTTGCTAGAGGTCTGTATTACAATGAGGGGAAAGCTGTGTTCATGCTATGGCTGTAGCTATAATAATGGTGGCAAAAAGCGAGAATAGTATCAGTGTTATTATTGGACAATGCTTGCACTGAGCATATGAATTACCCTGGATGTTCCCTGAGATGGCTGGACTGCCTGTGATTGAGTAAGTGCTGAAGCTCCGTGAGATGATGCTGTTTTGTGATGTAGCCACTTACTGAGTCCAGTCAAAGGAACAAAGCAGCAACTCCGTTGCTTATTGCTTCAGAATATATCAGAGTGTTCATGGCTGCCACTGCACACAATCATGCAATGAAAAACAGGCCTATCACGTCTGTGCCAGCAAGTGCACATCCAAAGGCTTTTTAAACGTTTGTGAGGTTACCCGCCTCAACCACCCTCCAAGACAACACATTCCAGATTCATACCACCCTCTCAATTCGAAACGCATTCCACAAATCCTCTCTCAAACCCCTGCCTTTCACTTTAAAAGCGTGTCCCTTTGTTTTTTTTTTATCCTTTGACTGAGGAAAACAGCTGCTGTCTGTTCATCCTCTCCATATTCCTTATGCTCTTGTACACCTGTACCTGGTTCCCTCCTCAACCTCCCCTGCTGAAAAGGAAAAATCAATCAAATTTAGCCCTCCTCTTTCATACTCACTATTGAGTACTCACTTGTGTTGTTACTTCTAACTTTCATCTTCCCAATTTATCGGTGTTAAAGTTCATCAGCCATTGATCTCGCTATCGGAATAATCTTTTTGTATGCTCTTGTGGCCTAAAAGTTTCCTCCTGACTGTGATCCACCCAGCTCATTTTTATGCCATCTCCAATATTGGTCATGATTCCACTGCTTCCCACGTTCTACTTTCTCACAATCGTCATTTCTGAATATCGCAAACAAACCGTGATTTCCTTCCTGTTCTCCAGATGTTGTTTAGAGGGTGATTTGACAATTCTATTCTCTTGCTTTTCCTATTTTGGTGAATTTATGAGTGATGTAATTAACACATTTTATGAGGGAGCCACAAATAGCATTTTTGACACAGAGTTGAATTCAGCATTTACACTCTGCCTCTCTGCATGTTTTATTTATAAGCATTGTAAATAATTTAGGATAAACTAGGGTTTGGCACCTTGCGCTGGAACATTAGCAATTTGCGTGGCACTGTTCTTTGTAACATTCCCTGCAATATCCAGAGCTGAAGAAATTTTTCATCTGCAGGATGGACATGGACTCATTCATTGTATGTTTTAATCAGTGAGCGTGATGAGGATAAATGTTCAAATAAATTCTATATTATGGGAAAACTGCAGAAGATCAAATCAAATTCTCATATCCACCTTGAATTGGAAGCAAATACATAATATAAAAAAAATCAAAAATATTGAAACACCACAGTAGGGGAGAAAAAGAACATGTCGTCTGCTCTTGATGGAGATATAGAAATATACAGTGCATGTACAACTTGAACTAGAATCAAGTGATAGAAGAGAGAGTAGAAGAAATCCTTTCTTAATTTTGAATGGAAACCAGATCCCGATTTTCTTGTACAGTGATGATTTCTCATCCAATCTAACTTCCTTAAAACCAAGTGTCCATAACAAATTAATCGAGATTCAACTGAGATAACAGCTTTGCCGCTATCATTCAGATCAGACACTTTGTCACAGTTCAGAAAGAAGAATGAAATCAAAAGACCTGGAGTGAAACTCAGTAGATCTGGCAACATCTGAGCAGAGATGCAAAAAATTAACCTTTGATTCTAATAGGACTTTCCAGAACAGTGTCATCTCATATCACATATGTTAATTATATTGATCTCTGCAGATGCTTCCTCATCTTTTTCGTTTCTCCAGCATTTTCTGTTTGTATTTCATGTTTCCCTTATCTCTGTATTTCATGTTGCTTGACAGGTCTACATGTTGCACTTGGTTATATTTGGACAATGTGTTCATTTCCTATTCCTATTACAGTTGGTGTGTCTGTGACACCTGAATTACGGACGAAACCTGTTTCTTCTTGAAGATACAAAGTAAAAAAAATCTGAACATCCCGTAAATCTCAGGAAATGTATTTTGTTTGAAAATACATTTTAGAGGCAGCTGAACTGCATGAAATAATAGGAATAGATTATTGATGATGGGACACTCTGTGTCCTTCACTGAACAAGCTTGTCTCCCCACTCTCCAAAAGCTTTCAATGCGTAACATAGAATTATTACAGCAAAGGTGATCAAAACACAGCATATTGTGTCTTTCAATGCAGGCGGAGTGATGCGGCATGGTGGCACAGTGGTTAGAACTTCTGCCTTACTGCACCAAAGTCCTCTGTTCAATGCCTGCCTCAGGCGACTGTCTGTGTGGAGTTTGCACTTTCCCCTAGTGCCTGCGTGGGTTTCCTCTGGGTGCTCCAATTTCCTCCCACTGTCACAAAAATGTGCAGGTTAGGTGAACTGGCGATGCTAAATTGCCCGTAGTGTTAGATGCAAGGGAATGGGTCTGGGTGGCGGGTCGGTGTGGACTTATTGGGCCGAAGGGCCTGTCTCCACACTGTAAGTGATCTAATTTCTCTATTATTATTGTCCCCATAGACCTGCACATTTTGTTATAAGTATCTGCTTTTAATTGTAAGTTTCCTGCCAGATATGAACAATATGATCAATCTCAAACAAAAGCAGACCTTGAAGGGAAATCTCAGCAGGTCTGGTAGTATCTGTGAAGAGAAATCAATGTTAATGTTTCAGGTGCGGTGACCCTACTCAATCTGTATTCCAAATGATTAAATTGTGCATATAAAATATAGTTCACTTTATCGCATTTAAAATTATCATGTTCAGCTCACATTGTCATTCAGCATTGCATCTCCCAACGTTGGCTGGTTCCTTGTTGTGCATTATATTTAATTCTATATGTCAGAAAGAGTGATGATGACTGGAGAATATCATTGTACTCCCCATGTAGTCTCCACAGTTATTGTCCGCATTCCTCTCTGACCCAACTGATTAATTCATAATTCTTAATGAATAAGTTCATTGTGCTTATCACTTTTGGTTTTGGACTGAGGGGAAAAAGCGTAAAAGATCTTGCTTCACAGCAAATAAAACTGCATTAAGTTGTTTGTCAATTTGTATAAATAATTTACTGAACCATATTCTGTATGCAAGTTCCAACGTTTCCGTATTAGAGCAGGGAGAGGAACATTCAGAGAAGTTCACACTTCCTGTCTATGTTCAGGACAACTGTGCCCAGTGACAGTCTGTTCGCTCGCGTTTGTTCCCGTGGAGGAGAGATCAGCACAGTAACAACATCCTGATTGTATTTCTCTTTTTTTTGGAGGGGCAGAAAAACTGGGAATGATGGTTACAGCATTGCAAACGTACAACAGGGCAGAGTCATCCAGCCTGCCATAAGAAAATATCCATCATTCGCCCTCACAACTGACTTCACTAGAGGAATTGATGATTGGAGATGTGACCAATAGCCAGCGATGTCAGCATCTAGTCCAGTCCATTTATATTGTGAACTGAATGTGTTGTGTTGAACTGTTTTCTCAGTGACTGTGATTGATGGCAGTCTCCATGCATTGCAACTGTATCACTGAGGGCTTCCCTCTCCATTGGTGAGGGGCTTCACTCTGCGCTATCCCAGTGTAGGAACAGATGCATCAGCTCTAACAGTAACAGAGATCAGCAGCTGCACAGACGTGGAGAGGACAGATCTGAATCTGGGAATAATGGACTGGATAATTACACAAATGGGGAAGACGCTTTCCTTGGGTCTTTTCAACATTTTACTCTCTTGGGAATTTCTACCTTATCGGATATTAGCAGTGCTGATTATCATTATGGGCGGGGTGGAGGGTGTGTTACTAACCTGTTCTCGCTATTGTTGGTGTTCTCTACTTCTGTCCATTCATTAATCCCATAAACAATTTTGAAATTCATTGCAATTTCTGTTTTCAATATTGGTCAAAGAAAGAAACTTTTATCTTCAATTTCAGTTGCAGTTTCCATTCATCTGAATTGCAGACCATTCCCTTACAGACATCTGAGAACAAAACTGTGCACAACCTCGATATCCCGTTTTGCCCTGAACTGATTTATGTCTCGTTTTCTCTCTGTCACCAACCCTGTCCACTCCCAGCTCATAATATCCCCAATCTCCGTCTCTGCGTCAGTGCTGTGGCTGAACAAACCATTGTCTGCACGTTGGTAAAATTCAGACTTTATTTTCAAGCTCTCTTCTTGCAACTTTTCCAGTTACAAGTATTTCAATCACAAAATGGTTCTTGTCTCGGACGTTACTTCATGATTAGAACAATGTATCATAGTGGGAATTTCCATGGATGCAATTCAGGAGCAAAGCTTATTAAACGAAAGACATTTTTTCAAGCAATTTGTTTCACGTCCTACCACAGCTGATGGCAGAACTTAAATAAAAATGATAAAAATTGGAATAAAAGTGAATTTCACGAAAAACAACCATAAAACCCATGTTTTGTCTGAAAATCTTCCTGTTTCACTGATGAGCTTTGGGAGAGAAATCTAATGTTCCGACCCAGTCTGGGTTAAGTGTGACTTCAGACCCATATCAACGTGCTTGACTTTTTTGGCTTGTGGAATGGCCTCACAGTGAGGGTAATTAGTGATGATTAACAAATGCTGCCCCTGGCAGGGATGCCGACTTCCCATGGAATAACAAATTTGAAGGTTAAACCAAATAAAGAAAATGCTGGAGGTCTGAAATTGCATAAAAAATGCCAAGAAAAGAACACAAAGTGGTGGGGAGCTTTTCTGACCTGAAAGCAGCTGGAAAATCGTGTGAATAATGCTGGCGACAGGAAAGTCTGCTTTGAAGAGGAGGAGGAGTGAGTTTAATCGATAAAGATAGAGATAGAAGAAAGAAAAAGCAAACAAAGGGAATGATGATCAGCTGGGATGGAAATAAAATGTGAGATTCACCTCATTTATTTTTAACTTTTCCCATCTTCCTGAATGTCTTGCCCATGCCAGTACATGTATACCCCGCGTTTTGCCACTTCCCTTTCCGAAAAACCTCCATTAGGTCCTGATTTCGCGAACCAAAAGATATCCGAAGAGGGTTTTCACTTTTACCAAGAAAAGTGATTTTCCCTTCCCACATAAATCAATGCTACGTCGCTTTACGCCATATCAGCTTATAAAAAGGTTTTGTAGGAACACTCTACTTTCAATTACCGAGGGAAACCTGTATGTATCTAAGATCATGTTAAATGTGATTTGATCCCAACTGTCTGTCTTCCCTGAGTGTCGTCATCTTCTTATATTTATTAATGGGATATTGGTATCGCTGGCTGGGCCAGCATTAGTTCACTTTTTGATTGCCCTTGAGAAGACCTTGAGCCTCACAGGGCACTTAGACAGAGTGAGGCACACAAGGTGACAGCTGCACAGGAGCTGTGCAAAGCAAGATCGACGTTAGCAAGATTAATATTATATGAAAAGTTAGAGATATCAATTCGTCAGGCTAATTACGGTAGGGAAGAAGATGTTCCTGAGCATGCTGGCCCATGTTTTCAAACCTGTGTATCTCTTCCCTTTTGGAAGAGGTTGTAGGAGATCATTATCGGTTTTGGAGAGATATTTGGTGTTGCCAGCCTTTCGCTGACAATGAGAAGTATAAATGGATGTAAGGTTGTCTTCCGTGATAGTCTAGGCTGTGCACACAACCGTCTGTAGTTTCTTCTGGTCCTGGGAAGACCAGTTACCGCCACACTATTATGCATGTGAATAGAATGCTTTCAGTTGCCAGAATTGGGATAACACAGTTCCAAAATATTCAGATGTAATATTGGCTGTTAAATTGATAGCTAATTTCTGTTCGCTGTTTTGACAACAATTGAAATTTAACCAATAAATTTAAATTATGTCCAAGATACCAAAACACAAGTGAATTTATTGTATCGCCAACATCCAACCAAAGAGCCATCACATGCTTCAAAAGAATAGAGAAGCCATCACCATCACAACGAGGGAGAAAGAGACAGATACGTAGAAGGAGAGAGAGAAACATAGCGAGGGAAACAAAACGACAGTGAGTTAAACAGAGAAAGGAAACAAAACAAGAATCAAACAGTCACATGGACAGGCAGAAGTGGAGATAGTAAGTTCAGGGAAAGATACAGAAGACAGAGAAAAGAAAAACACAGGGAAAAAGACAGTGTGAGAGAAATAGTGAGATACAAAGCACACGGTGAGCTGGGGATGGAGTCACAGTGAGCTAGGGATGGGGAATGGGAGGACCTCGGGGTGAGGACCAGAGGGAGCTGTGGGGATGGAGGTGTGGATTTACTTTGACCTGTACCAAGATGTACAGGCAGACCATAGTAAGCAAGGATGTACAGAACAATGGCTGTAAAACATGTCTGAGATGCATGCTGGTTACACTGCACAGGGAGTGCACTTGGCGAGATCAATATGAACAAGGTCAGCATTATCTGAGATTAGAGAGTACATTCAACAGTCTAATAATAGTCAGGAAGAAGCTGTTCCTGAACTTGCTGCTCTGTGTTTTCAAGCTTCTGTACTTTTTAGCCTGATAGAAGAGGTTGGAGCACACCATTACTGGGGTCTGATGGGTCTTTGATAATGTTAGAATAAAAAGCATCCCAGCACAGAAACAGGCCATTCGGTGGTCCAAGCCTGCGCCGATCCAAATCCTCTATCTAAACCTATCGCCTATTTTCTAAGGGTCTGTAACTCTTTGCTCCCTGATCATGCATATATTTTT
Organism: Chiloscyllium plagiosum; assembly: GCF_037043375.1. NCBI lineage: Eukaryota > Metazoa > Chordata > Chondrichthyes > Orectolobiformes > Hemiscylliidae > Chiloscyllium > Chiloscyllium plagiosum. Next base: position 34,347,978 of record NW_028270171.1, read on the forward strand.
CCAGAAACATCTTAAGTTAAACCACTGGTCACAGTTTTCCATTTTGAGAAACTCCCTTCCCCTGCCTCCTGTTGCCCAGCCAGTTCTTTATCAACGTAGCTAGCGCACCATGTGACTTCACTTTCTCCATCGCCCGACCATGGGGAAACATACCAAACGCCTTCCTGAAGTCTATGTACATGACAACTACAGTCTCTCCCTCATCAATCAACTTTGTCTTTTCCTCAAATAATTCTATTGAGTTGGTAAGACATGATCTTCCCTGCACAAAACCATGTTGCCTATCACTGATAAGACTATTTTCATACAAATGAGAATAGATCCTATCCCTCAGTATCTTCTCTAGCAGGTTCCCTACCCCTGACATCAGTCTCACCGGTCTATAATTTACTGGATTGTCCCTACTACCTTTCTTAAACAAGGGGATTAACAACTGCCCATACTTCCGGGACCTCAGCCATGTTCAAGGATGTTACAAAGATATCTGATATTGCCCCAGCTATTTCCGGTCTCCCTTCCCTCAGTAATCTAGGTTAGATGTTGGCAGCCTTTTTGCGGCAACGAGCCATGCAAATTGAATCAATGGTTGGGATGTTAGAGTCTGTGTTGGTCAGAGCTGTGCATCAACCTTCTGTAGTTTCTCAGGGTCCTGAGTAGAGCAGTTGCCGTACCAGGCTCTTATGCACCGGGACAGTACGCTCTCATTGGTGCATCTGTAGTAGTAGCACATGCTGAATTTCCTGAACAACCTGAGGAAGGAGAGGCATTGTTGAACCTTCCCTACCGTCGGATCTATGTGAGAAGTTCAGGACAGGTTGTGAGTTACCATCACTCCGAGGGACCTGATGCTCTGCACTCCCTCAAACGGTTGATGTGGACGGCGTGTGTTCCCCTCCTTTCTTCATAAAGTCAATGATCAGTCCTCTACGTTTGCCGGATTAGAGAGGTCAATATCAACACACCATGCCACCAAGCTCTCTATCGCTTTTCTACATTTTGACGCGTTGTTGTTTGATATCCGTACTACTGTCGTGTTGTCATCAACCAACTTGTAGCTGGCGTTGTTTGGAATTTTAAACTCAGCCGTAGCTGTACAGAGAGTACGTAGGGGGCTGACGATACAGCCATGGGTGCACAGGGAGGACATTAGGGGGCTGAGGACACAACAGTGGGAGTACAGGGAGAACAGTAGGGGCTGCAGAAACAACCGTGGGTGTACAGTGAGTACAGTAGTTGGCTGCAGGCACAGCCGTGGATGTACAGGGAACACACGAAGGGGCTGAGGTCACATCCGTGGGTGTACCTGGAGTACTGTAAGGGGCTGAGGGCTGAGACGTCGTTGTACATGGAATACAGTAAGGGGCTGTGGGCACAGACGGGGGTGTGCATGGAGAATAGTGGGGGGCTGAGGACACAGCCGTGGGTGTACAGGGAGTACAGTAAGGGGCTGAGGACACATCCGTGGGTGTACTGGGAGTAGAGTAAGCTGCTGAGTGCACAGCCGTGGGTGTACTGGGAGGGCAGTAGTGGGCTGAGGGTACAGCCGTGGGTGTACAGGGAGTATTTTCGGGTGTTGAGAATACATCCTTCCGCAGCTTGAGTATTGAGTGCCATTGTGGAGGATGTGATTTTACCGATCTTCACGATTGCGGTCTGTGGCTCAGAAACCTGAGGATCCAGTTGGAGAGGGTCAAACCGAGACCAACGTCGAGGAGTTTTGTGATTAGTCTGTAAGGAATAATGATTTTGAAGGTGGAGCTTTAGTCAATGAGCAGGAGTGTGGTGTAGGTGTCCTTGTTGCCCAGATGTTCCAGGGATGCGTGCAGGCTCGGATATAGCATCTGTTGTGAAACCGTTACATCAGTCGACAAATTATAGGGCAGCAGGTCAGGCTGAGAGACTGGAGTTGGTGTAGACCATAACCAGCCTCTCACAGCACTTCATGATTATTGAGGTCGGAGCCAATGGGTGGTAATCTAGAAGGGCACGTTCCATGTGCTTTCTCACTTACGAGGATGATAATGGCGTCCTTGAATCACATTGGGACTTCGGCTTCAGGAGGGAGAGGCTGAAGTTGTATGTGAATACCTCTGCTAGTACAAACAGGATCTGAGTGCTCAGCCAGGAACACTCTCCAGGCCCATCACTTTCTTTGATTTGATTCACTGAAAGACTGACCATGCCTGCAGCGGTGACAACAGACGCAGGTACATCTGGGGCTTTCGCGGCTGGTGTCAGCCCTCAGTGACAGTCACACAGTCATTCATGATCGACACCTCCTCACCCCACCTCCCTCTTCAACACACAATTACATTGGTTGGTGGAAGCACCACACAGTTAGCATTGAGACAGATTGCCATTAATAGACTGGGATCGTGCACCATCAAGTTCATTGTCACCACAAGGGGATAAATTCACAATAAAATGGTGGGCAGGGTGTCAGTGCCAGTGGTGCAAGGAGTGAAGACTTTGCAGGTGTAATTCCAGTCAAGCCACTGCTTAAACCTAAATGGAGTCAAGCATCTTGAACGTTGTGCCTTTTCAATGGTGGACAGTCCTTAGGTAGTCAGGAAGTGCCATTTACGTAAACCATCTCGTCTGACGGCAGATTTCCTCGGTTTACAGATGAGATGGTTTACGTAAATTGCACTTCCTGACTACCTAAGGATTGGTGATTGGATGGGCAGGTGACATTGAGGAAGTGGGGAGGCGGCAGAAAGACTTGGACAGTTTAAGACACTGGGAAAACACATGGCTGATGGAGCACAATATGGGAACATGTGAGATGCTGCACTTCAGTAGGCGGAATACAGTCAGACACTATGTCCTAAAAGGCTTCTTGAAATTTGAAGCACAAAAGCAGTTTGGGGTCCTCGTCCTCTCTTACGGTTAATGCGCAGGTGCAGTTGGCAGGTGTGAAAGCAAATGCGATGCTAACATTCATTTCAAGAGAGTTAGAATACAAGAGCGGAGACATACTGCTGCGAATGTAATGGGTAATGGTCAGACGGCATTTAGATTATTATGAGCTGTTCTGGGGAAGGATCAATGGGTGTTGGACATGATCTGTCCTGGGAATGATGGCTTGTAATATGAGCGGCAGTTGAGGGCTCTATGTCTGTACTCAATGGAATTTAAAAAAATGGGGGTGATGCATCTGATTGAAACTGACTGATTACTGCAAAGATTGATATAGTTTGAGTATAGAAGATATTTTCACTACTTTTAGAGACCATGACAAAATGGTACAGTTTCAGAATGAAGCGATAGGCTGAATGGCTTAAATCTATTGCTATATCACATGCCCGTATTGTCATACAGTCTATTATTCAGTGCAGAATTGTAAATCTCAGACCTGCTCTTGTAACCATTCTTTCTGTACGTTGATTTGACTTCACCTTCTGGTCAATGGTAACCCCTGTAATTTGGGCAGTGGCAGGATTCAGTGTTAACCAGTAGCGCCGTAATATGTTGAATATGAGCTACTATCTGTGAGTCTCATCTGGCGGGAGAACATTGTCTCGACGATGTTTGTCATTTTCAGTCTGGTATTTTTGAAGGATTGATCCTGTTACACTAATATTGTTTCATTTAATAAAATTGGTGCAATTTATCACCGCACTCAGCAACAATATGTCATGGAACACTGTACACCTTTCTAATAATAGAAAGGTCTAAAATGTTCAGTATCAGAAACACTGCTTTCCTGTTCATGTTCAAATCAGAAAACCTGTCCCATCGAGGTGTTCAACTTGGAACTTTTAAATCGTAACTCTTGTTTATGCGAATCCTGGATGGGCCAACTATTTCTTGTCCGTCCCAAGTTGCCCCCTTGAGAAGGTGGCGCTGAGCTGCCTTTTTATTCCGCTGCAGTCCACCTGCTGTGCGTTAACCCACAATGCTACGAGGGAGGGAATTCCAGGGTTTTGACCCAGCAACAGTGAAATAATGGTGATATATTTCCAACTCAGGATGTTGACTGGTTTGGAGGGGAGTTTGAAGGTGAAGGTGTTCGCAAAAGCCTGCTGCCCTTGTAATTCAAGATGGATGTGCTCGTAGGATTGGAAGGTGCTGTCTTGTAGATTGTACACACTGCTGCTACTCAGCGTTGGTGGTGAATGGAGTGGATGTGGTGCTAATCAATTATGCTCTTTTGTCCTGGATGGTGTCAAGCTTCTTCAGTGTCGTTGTGGCTACACTCATTCAGGCAATTGGGGAGTATTCCATCTCACTCCTGACTTGTGCCTTGTAGATGGTGAACATGCTTTGGGAAGACAGGAGGTGAGTTATTCGCGCAGTATTCCTAGTCTTTGATCTGCTCTTATATTTATGTGGCGAGTCCAGTTGAGTTTCTGGTCAATGGTAACCCCAAGTGTATTGATAGGGTGGTGGGGAGGGGAATTTATTGAGAAATATGCTGCTGAATACCAAGTGGTTATATTGTTTCTTATTGGTGATAGTCATTGTCTGGCATTTGTGTGGTGCGAGTGTTACTTGTCACTTATTAGCCCAAGCCTGGATATTGTCCAGATCTTGTTGTATTTTGGCATGGACTGCTTCCGTACCTGAGCATTTTTAGAATGGTGCTGAACATTGTGCAGTCTTCGTCGAATATCCCCACTTCTGAACTTATGATAGAGAGAAGGCCATTCTTGAAACAGCAGAAGATGTTTGGACCTGGGTTTCATCCGGAGGGCAACTGAAGATATTACCTAGTATGGTGATGAAACATCTGAAAATGACCATTCCAGCTCATGGAGCAAACCTACGTCCACATTTTCCTGAGGGACTACTGCAGAGATATTCTGGAAGTGTGATAACTGACCTCCAACAACAATGACCGTTTTCCTTTCTGTCAGGTATAACTCCAATAATGAAGTACTTGCTCGCAATATCCTTTTTACTTGGGTTCCTTGATGCCACATTTGAATGAATCTAGCCTTGATTTTCAAGTGCTGGAATTCAGTTCATTTGTCTATTTTTGAGCAAAAGCTGTGTTGAGGTCAGGAGCTGAGTGGACCCGTGGAACCCAAACTGGGCGTCACTGACCAGGTTATTGCTGAGAAGGTGCTGCTTGATAGCACTGTTGATGAGCCCTTCAATCACTTTATTGATGATGGAGAGTAGACTGATGAGGTGGTATTTGGCTGTGAAGAATTTGTCATGCGTTTTATGTACAGAATAGATTTGAGCAGCTTTTTCCCATTGTTCCACTGTCTATTGCACTAGGGTTAATCCTCTGGCTTGATGGTAATTATCGAGTGGTTTATATGTTGCGCCATGAGATTACAGATTGTGCTGGAGTGTTGTTCTTCTGCTATTGATGGACCACAGCGTCTTATGGGTGCTCAGTCTTGAGTTGCTAGATCTGTTTGAAGTCTGTGCCATTTAGCATGGTGATAGTGCCACACAACACAATAGAGTGTATTCTCAATATGACCGTGTGACTTTGTCTACTCAACCACAGTGCAGTGGTCAGTTTTACCGATGCTGTCACGGACAGATGCATCTGCAGTTGGTAGATTGGTAAGGATGAGGTCAGGTATGTTTTCTTTTTCCTCTCGTTCATTCCCTCACGACCTTCTGCAGACCCAGTCAAGTAGATATGTCCTTTATGACCCGACCAGCGTGATCAGTAGTACTGCTGCCAAACCACTGCTGGTGGTTGAATTTGAAATTCCTCAGCCAAAATACACTTTGTGCCGTTTTCACAGTCAGTGCTTTCTTCAAGTGTTGTTCAACATGGAGGAGTCCTGATCCAGCTGAGGAATGATGTTACATAGTAATCAGTAGGGTTGCTTTACCCATGTTTAATCTAAAGCAATAAAACTTAATTGGGTTTGGAGTTAATTTTGGGACTCGCAGAACAACTATCTCCAGAATGCATCGCACTGAGCTGCCCCCTCTGCTGGTTCGGTCCAGACATTGGGCTAGGACATGTCCAGTGATGATGATGGTGGTGTCTGGGGTATTTCTCTCAGGTATAATTTCATGAGCATGACTATGTCAGGCTGTTGCTTGACTTGTCTGTAAGGCAGTTGTCCCAATATTGGCACTAGCCCTCAGATGTTAGTAAAGGAAGACTTTGCAGGTTCGACAGTGATGTTTCCAACTGACTTTTTCCGGTTGTCAGATCGATAACTGTTGGTCCACCCGGTTTCATTTCTTTGAGATTTTGTAGCGATTGGTATAGCTGAATGACACGCTAGATCATTTCAGAGGTCGATTGAGAGTCATCACATTGCTTTGGGTCTGGCGTGAGGATGGAAGATTACTACATTGGAGGATATTCGTGAGCCAAATGGTTTTTCTTTTCTGACAATTGGCAATGATTTCATTCTCATCAGTAGATTCTGAATTCCAGCTTGTCTTTTAATTATTGAGTTGAATTTCCACCATCTGCAGTGGTAGGATTCGAACCTGGGACTACAGAACAAACGCTGAATTTCTGGATTGATAATTTAGCGATAATACCATGAGGCCTACTTGGTGCCACATGTGGTACTCAGGTGCTATTTCTTGTGTTGCCCTGTTTTTCATTCATTGTTTAGGTTATTCTGGAATCTCATCCTCCATTAAATCCTGATTGACATACACACTCAGGAATGTCTCCTGGACTGCTCCAATTTCATTCAGTCTATTTTGTTTGCACAGACATTTCAAGGCAGCTGTACATCAGAGAAGAACAGGAAGAGGTAATGGGTGATTGCGCACTGTACCTGTCACCGGACCAGCTTATCTGTCCAGGCACCTAAAGTATTTATTGTTGATCAGAGAACTGCCGAATTATTATAACGCCGGTGGAGGTCAGTCAACCCATTATGGGGTCACAAGCACTTCAACTGTACAATTGGAGATAGAGAGAGAGTTTGGAGATAGATGGTGTGAGAGAGAAATAAACAGAGGAAAAGAAAGTGAACAGAGATAAACTGAGAGAGGATAGAAAGGGGAACAACTCACTGAGTGGAAGATGAAGAGTGTTAGATGAGGGTGAAGTCAGATAGATCAGAAGACAGCATGAGGACAGATAAATACGGACAGACAGAGGTTGGAAGTTTTATTTAGAAATTCCTCTGAACTGCAAGCCCTTTGTCTGGATCACATACCCTGTGACCACTCTGCTGATACTGGCTGTCATCCCAGATCATTTCTTTCCAATAATATCACAGAGCTATGTTACTGACCGCTCGACAGGACCCAATAGACCAGTAGGTTAGTTACATGGCGATGGTAGATTTTTTAAAATAAACTGTGCCATGAGCAGCAGAAAATGATAACCCCACCCAACACTCCCACCCCACCTCCAGATACTGTGTGACAGACTGGGCCAGAGGACATCAGTGAGGGGGATCACTGACAGAGGGGAAATCAACATCTCTGCTCTGGATCAAATAATGATTGATAAAGTTTGCACACCACTTTCCCAGTTTTCTAATCCACATTTCAATTTATATAACTCAATATTATGAATGCATTTTAACAATCTTTTCTCTTTATACTTTGCATATTTTGGTCTGTATAGAAAATCATTTTGTCCCTGTATTTTTTATTGCATAAATGCATTTCATTAATATTGTCTCTACTAATTTCTCAATGTAGTTGTATCCTTGAATCTGTTCTTCAGATGACTTATAAAGACTAACGTTCCAATACTGATAACTAGGGGACATCAATGTACCTCTTCCCAGTTTGAACAGCCATGTCCCCCAGTCATCTCCATCTTCTGTCTTTTCCCCAATGTCATAATCACAATGTAATTGAAGTCAGTAAATGATACTTCATCACAGTTCCTTAACATTGATATCATCAACACCCAGACCTGCCCTCTCTGATTCTGGAATAACAATCTGAATTGGATTTGTCACGTACAATTCTCTGTCAACATATTCATGCCGTTTAATTGTTAAAAACCAACATTGTCTTAGGCACATGTTGCCATCAGATCATGGACACAAGATGTTCTCTCTATGTTTTACTGATTTTGCAATGACTGATCAGTAATTATCAGATTTATTTCTCCATTTGCGAGCAGAGAAGCATGTTTATGTTCAGTTAAACCTATGGCATTACTTCTATATCCAAGGCAGGCTGAATGATTACACACAATCAATCTGCCATCTCCAACATTCCTTCCTTCAGTCACACTTTCGTATCAAATCCAGAATGCATAAATGTTCAAAGTCATTTTGAATTTTAGTAAAACAGTATCAAATTGAAAGTGGTAAGCTGGAGCTATTTGTTCAGCGATTGTGATTATATGAATCTCCATGGATCCTACGGGTGCGCAGAGAGTTTCCCTCTTCTATCAGTAAGGGAACGCGTTCAATGTGTTATCCTATAGTCTGAGCGGGAGCATCACCCACACCAGTAACAGGGACTAGCAGCTTCAGACAGAGAGGGAGGAGAGATCAGAATCTCGGAACATTATACTGGAGTGTTCCAACAATGGATCAGGATCTGAGAACGTTCGAATGAAAATTTCCAGCAATGGACAGGAGTTTATCCTCGGATCTTTTCTGGCTTTCCCAGCCTTGGATATCATTAGCATCGCGGATTGAAGATGTACTGATGGTTATTCAAGCTGGTTACTATCCTATCCTTGCTATAGTTGGTGTTCCTGGTAAGTCACTCTATCTGCCTAGTGAAACGGTCTGAACTGAATTGATGGCCATGATATGGAAACGTTGGAAAGGTGCAAGTCAATGTTTTCAGTTCCAATCAAAGATTCCATTCCGTACAATTTATAACTAGCAAATGGTTATTTACAAATTATCCACCAATATGGGAGGGTGAAACAGACTGTTCTCCTTGACTCATTTTCTCCTGCACAAGCTTACATGTCCATACCCTCCCCACTCACCTATCCTGTCCAGTACCAAAATCGTGACATCCCAGTCTCCTCCTCAGCCTCAGTACAACTCCTGAATAAACCATTGTTTGTGCCTTTGTACATCTCCGCATATAGCTGTTTCAAGTCCCTTCTTACCATGTGTCCATCCCAAAATAGTTGCACTTGAGATGTTCATGTTGTTCTCTGCATAGAATTAGAAAGATGGGAAGACAGTGTAATCATAATCAAGAGGCACAAAATAATAATCTGTTGATATTGGCTTGCCTCATGCCCATTAAAGAAGGCAATAGGTCAACTTCCCTGGTCATGTTTCTGTGTAACTGCAAACCCCCAGCACTGTGTTTTACTCTTTACTGTCCTGTGGGGCAGCTGAATCAGTCACTCAGATCAAGGTCGGCATAACAGTCTGGCCTGACCAGGCTGTACACATCCCGTGAGGGCAGATCAAAAGGAATGATAACTCCCTTCCTCTGCGTGTATCCCATATTCCTGCAGCTGAATTCCTTCCAGGTAGGCGGCCATTCCCTATTTTAGATGCATTCTTTGTGATTGAGACTGTCCCTAAGAGTGATGTCTGTCTCGACAGGCACCTCTGGTGCTGGCTTTGTTGATGCTAACCTACAGATGTAAGGATGTTTTAAATTCCACATCAGCGGCAGTGCATTGTAAATGAATGGTTTCCTGTGTCACATGAAGGAAATGGAGACAACTCAGTGAGGAAAAGGAATTATTGCGATCAACTCTGAGAGCGTTGTTGAGGCAGTGTTTGGGGTATTGTGGACAGATTTTATCTTCCTTATAAGGAGTGATCTCCTTATCACAGAAAGAATAAACCGGAATTCTACCGGATTAATCCCTGATATGATGACACCATGAGGAGTGAATAAAGGTTGATCTGTCGCACTATGAGATAATAAGAGGTGATTGCCTTGATCCTTGAGGGGGATGGACAGTCACTCCTTATGTTCTAACAGACAATGAGAAGGTGATAAATTCCATGACTGTTGTTTCACTCATGATGCATGATGCTGGATAGTTTAAATGCCTCTGAGGACGTTACGCCTACCCACCCCAACCCTACTCCCTAAGGCGATTGAGAGAGATAGAGAAGTCCAGGTTTTGAATAAACTCTCCCCACACTAATACAGTGCAGTTGGTGTGTGATCCTGCACTAAATGTCATATTATCCACCACCCGACAGCAGCCACAATACCTTCATTTGAAAACAAACAACTATTTCCACTAGCTTCTGAACTTCATAAAGAGCATGAATCCATATTGTCAGCGATACAAGGTGCCCCCTTAAGGTTTAGACCAAAAGACTACAGGACATAGGAGCAGAAATCAGGCCAGTTTGCCCATCGAGTCTAATCCGCTATTCAATCATCGCGGATACCTTTCTCAAACCCATTCTCCAACCTTCTCCCCGTAACCATAGATCCCCTGGATAATCAAAAGACTATCTCCGTCTCAAATATACTCAATGACCTGCTCCCACAGCCTTCTCTGGCAATATATTGCAAAGATTCACCATTCCCTGGTTAAAGAAGTCTCCTTATCAACGTTCTAAAAGGCGTTCCTTTTAAGCTCAGGCTGTGTCCTTTCATCCTACTCTCAATGGAAACCAATGGAAAAATCTTATGAACATCCACTCTGTTCAGATCATTCAGTATTCTGTATGTTTCAATTACATTTCCTCTCTTCCTTCTAAACTTTATCAAGTATAGATCCAAAGACTCAAACATTCCTCATACAATAAACTTTTCACTCCTATGTCTATTCCCGTGAACATCTTCTGAACACACAACAGGGACATATGGGGCTCAACAGTGCCCGAAATACTACAAATGTAGTCTGACCAAAGCTGTATACAGCCTGTTCTTATATTCAATCTCTCTCGTAATACATTGCAACGTTGTGGACGGCACGGTGGCACAGTGGCACAGTTTTTTTTAGCACGGCTGCCTCACAGCGCCAGAGACCCGGGTTCAATTCCCGCCTCAGGCGACTGACTGTGTGGAGTTTGCACATTCTCCCCGTGTCTGCATGAGTTTCCTCCGGATGCTCCGGTTTCCTCCCACAGTCCAAAAAAGTGCAGGTTAGGTGGATTGGCCATGCTAAATTGCCCGTAGTGTTAGGTGAAAGGGTAAATGTAGGAGAGCGGGTCTGGGTGGGTTGCGCCTCGATGGGTCGGTGTGAACTTGTTGGTCCGAAGGGCCTGTTTCAACACTGTAAGTAATTTAATCTAAATGCCATCAATAATAACTGCAATTACCCTCTGAACTACTACCTCAACCTGCAAGCTTCCCTTAAGAAAACCCTGCACTATAACTCCCAAATCCCTTTGCATTTCTGAATTTTCTCCCCATTTAGGAAATAGTACATGCCTCTATTCTTCATGCCAAAGAGCATGACCTCACATTTTCAGACGTTGGAATACATCTTCCAACCCTTTTACCTGGCCAATTCCTCTTCAGCCTCTCCGCCTCCTCTCTCCGACCTGACCCTCTATGTATCTTTGTTTCGTCTGCAAACTTAGCTGGAGTGCCCGCAGTTCCATCATCTAGATTGTTAATGTATAAGGTAAGAAGTTATGGTACCAACACTGTGCCTTGCAGACCACTACTTGTCACCTGCTGCCATCCTGAGAAGGACCACTTTATCCCCACTCTCTGCTTTCTGTCAGACGGACAATCTTCTGTTCATGCCTCTACCATGCCTCGCACACCATGGACCCTTATCATACTCAATAATCTCCTGTGTGACACCTTGCCAAACGCCTTCTTGACGTCCAGGTGGATAACATCATTGGCTGTACTTGATCGATCCTGCTCATTTATTCATCAAAGATTTCCAACACATTTGTCAGGCAAGACCTTGCCTTGATGGAACCATGCTGACTTTGCCCTATTTTACCAAACACTTCCAAGTATTCAGAAATCTCATCCTTCACAAGGGATTCCAGGATCTTACCCACGACAAAGGTTCAGTATTTTTTGTCTTATCTTCCTTACTCTCTGTGTAATAACAGATGTCACGCCAGTGGGTTTCCAATGGTCTGGAATCGATCCTTTCTCGAGCGATTCCTGAAAACTCACCGCCATCGCTTCAACTAACTCTTCAGCCAACTTTCTTATAACACAGAGATTTAATCCCTCTGGTTCAGGTTATTTAACCAACTTTAAGCCATTCAACATTTCCTAGCATGTCCTCCATGGTGGTGGTCACCACACTCAGTTCTAGCCCCTCACTCTCCTGAATAATTTGAGACATTATTAGTGTCTTCCATCATGTAAATGATGCAAATAATTATCCAAATCCCACGCCATTTTCTTTGACCCCACTACTATCTCTCTAGTGTCATTTTCCAGCAATCCAATGCCCTCTTTTGCCTCTCTTTTGTACTTTATACATCGAAAGAAACTCTGACAGGCTTCCTTTATATTTCTGGCCAGCGTTACCCCCATATTTAATAATCTCCCTCCTTATTTTATTTTGTTTAAATTCTGTTTTGTCTTTGTAAGTTTCCCAACTCTCTGGTTTCCACTGCACGTTTCCACATTGTATCCTGTCGCTTTTGCTTTACTGCTATACCTGACGTCCCTCGTCAGTCATGGTTACCTCATTCTCCGTGTACCATGCCACTTTTTACTCGGGGTAAATCTCTGCTGCATCCTGAATTACTCCAAAATTCTACTGCCATTGCTGCTCCACTGTCTTTCCTGCTGGGCCCTTCTACCAGTTAATTCTATCCAGCTCCTCTCTCATGCCTCTTAATTGCCTTTATTCAGCTTTAGTACCGTCACCACTGATTCTGACTTTGCCATCTGAAATTGCAGAGTAAATTCAATCATATTATGATCACTGCCTCCTATGATTTCCTTCACCTTAAGCTCCCTTAGCTAGTCTGCCTGGACAAGCTGCTCCAAAAAAGCAACTCATCGACATTCCACAAATTCCTTTTCCTGCAAACCACTACCAACCTGAATTCCCAGCGCACCTCCGTAATGTAATCCTACATGATCACTGTCACTTTGTATTTCCTGCACGCCTTTCTAGCTCCTGGTATATCTTGCACCCCAGCTCCTGACTACTGTTTGGAGGCCTGAACAGAACTCCTTCTACATTTTTTAACCTTTTTGATTCCTCAATTCTACTGACACAGACTCTACACCATTTGACCTTACTTCATTTCTTATTATTGATTTAATGTCATTTCTTCCTAATAAGACAATCCTATCCCCTCGATCCAACTGCCTATCTTTTTGATAGGATGCATATCCTTTGTGGGCAGCACGGTGGCACAGTGGTTAGCACTGCTGCCTCACACCACCAGAGACCCGGGTTCAATTCCCGCCTCAGGTGACTGACTGTGTGGAGGATAAGGGTAGGTTAGGGGTATGGGTAGGTTACGCTTCGGCGGGTTGGTGTGGACTTGTTGGGCCGAAGGGCCTGTTTTCACACTGTACAGTAATCTAATCTAATATTCAGCTCCCAATCCTGATCCTCTTGCAGCGATGTCTCCGTGATGGCAACCTGCCAATTTGTGTATGTGTCACAAGCTTATTTACCTTATTCCTTACACTGCATGCATTCCAATACAACAATTCAGCCCTGTAATAACCATCCCTCTTCTCATTGTTATTTGTTTGTTCTGTGTGTTTGAAGTTTGATTGCTAACACTTTCCATACTCTCTGCGTCTGTGCTGGAGATTTGAATAACTTAGAGCCATAGAGTCATAGAGATGTACAGCATGGAATCAGACCCTTCGGTCCAACCCATCCATGTCGACCGGATATCCCAACCCAATCTAGTCCCACCTGCCAGCACCGGGCCCATATCCCTCCAATCCCTTCCTATTCATATACCCATCCAAATGCCACTTAAATGTTGCAATTGTACCAGCCTCCACCACATCCTCTGGAAGCTCATTCCATATACGTGCCACCCTCTGCGTGAAAAAGTTGCCCTTAGGTCTCTTTTATATCTTTCCCCTCTCACCCTAAAAATATGCCCTCTAGTTCTGGACTCCCCGACACCAGTGAAAAGACTTTGTCCATTTATCCTATCCATACACCTCATAATTTTGTAAACCTCTATAAGATCACCTCTCAGCCTCCAACACTCCAGGGAATACAGCTCCAGCCTGTTCAGCATCTCCCTATAGCTCAAATCCTCCAACCCTGGCAACATCCTTGTAAATCTTTTCTGAAACCTTTCAAGTTTCACAACATCTTTCCGATAGGAAGGAGACCAGAATTGCACGCAATATTCCAACAGTGCGATTTGCCAGGACTCTGGTCCCAACACCAATGGATCTTTACCCTCCCACTCCACGTTCTGCAGCCCAGATGAGATATCCCTTATCCAAACACCAGTCAGTAACGCAACTTCCAGGACTCTCAATCCAGATCACAGAGAATAGCGTCTATACCGCTAACTATACTATCCCCAATTACAATAACATCTCTCTTCTCTTGCCCCCTTGAAAGCTTCCCTCAAGTCGGTACTGTGGCAATCAGCTCATCCTCCCTGTAGTCTCCATTCCCATCCACACAGGGAACAAAACTCTTGAACCTGTTAGACACGGACAAGCGCTGAGGCTCCTGCAACTCTACCTCCTGGATCCCTCTATCAGCCTCATTCATAACCATACCCTTCGCTTTCTAACCACTGACTGAATTTGAGTCAGTTGATCTAAGGAGTGTAACTGTCTCCTGAATCACAGAATCCAGAGAACTCTCCCCCTCCCTGATGCCTTGCAATGTTTGAAGCTTAAACTCCAGATTTTTTATTTTTATTTCAAAAAGATACTTTATTCATAAAATAATTTGATGGTCTGTACAGTTGGCCATGCCATACATATGTAAACATGTACATACAGAGATCAAAACTTATCATTTTTATACAGGTCTGTACATTTTTTGATCATATGCCCATATAATTAGCTGAGGCATCAGCAGAGCCCAAATGACTGCATGGGCCCCCTGTTCTTCGTTAGGCAGGCAGATGTTACACGGTGGTCTTTCCCCACCGCGCCTTGGCGGCAGCTGCCCCGAGCTTCAGCGCGTCCCTCAACACGTAGTCTTGGACCATGGAATGTGCCAGTCTGCAACACTCAGTCGGCGTCACCTCCTGCAGCTGGAAGATCAGCAGGTTTCGGACCACCCAGAGAGCGTCCTTCACTGAGTTGATGATCCTCCAGGCACAGTTGATGTTCGTCTTGGTGTGCGTCCCGGGGAACAGACCGTAGAGCACGGAGTCCTGCGTCACGGCGCTGCTCGGGACGAACCTCGACAAACACCACTGCATTCCTCTCCAGACTTCCTCTGCATAGGCACATTCCAGAAGGAGGTGTGTGACAGTCTCGTCCCCCCCGCAGCCGCTTCGAGGGCAGCGTGCGGTCCGTCTGAGAGTCCGGGCATGCATAAAGGATCTCACAGGCAGAGCCCTTCTCACCACCAGCCAAGCCATGTCTTGGTGCTTGTTGGAAAGTTCTGGCGATGAGGCATTCTGCCAAATGGCTTTGACAGTCTGCTCAGGGAACCGCTCGATAGGATCCGCCCTCTCCTTTTCCCGAAGGGTCTCAAGGACACTACGTGCTGACCACTTCCTAATGGACTTGTGATCAAAGGTGTTTTTCTTCATAAATTTCTCCACGAAGGACAGGTGATACGGAATGGTCCAACGACTCGGAGCATTCCGCGGCAGCGTGGACAGGCCCATCCTTCGCAACACCGGGGACAGGTAGAACCTGAGTACGTAGTGACACTTGGTGTTTGCGTACCGGGGATCCAGGCACAGCTTGATGCAGCCACACACAAAGGTGGCCATCAGGGTGAGGGTGGAATTGGGTGTATTTTTTCCCCCGTTGCCCAGATCTTTATACAGTGAGTCCCTTCGGACCCGGTCCATCTTTGACCTCCATATAAACTGGAAGATGGCCCGGGTGATTGCAGCGGCACAGGTTCTGGGAATAGGCCAGACCTGTGCCACATATAACAGCAATGACAGTGCCTCACACCTGAAGACCAGGTTCTTTCCAGCGATGGAGAGCGACCGTAGCTTCCATCTGCCCAGTTTCTGCCTCACTTTGCTGATACGGTCCTCCCAAGACTTGGCGCACGCCCCAGCCTCTCCGAACCAAATACCCAGCACCTTCAGGTGGTCGGTCCTGACGGTGAAGGGGATCGAGGATTGGTCGGCCCAGTTCCCGAAGAGCATGGCCTCGCTCTTGCCTCGGTTTACCTTGGCCCCCGAGGCCCGTTCGAACTGGTCACAAATGCGCATGAGTCTGCGCACGGACAGTGGATCTGAGCAGAAAACGGCAACGTCATCCATGTACAGGGAGGCCTTAACCTGCAGGCCCCCGCTGCCAGGAATAGTCATCCCTCTCAGGCTCGCATCCTTCCTGATGGACTCGGCAAATGGCTCTATGCAGCACACAAACAAGGCAGGAGAGAGGGGGCAGCCCTGCCTGACTCCAGATCTGACTGGGAAGCTATCTGATTCCCACCCGTTGATTGAGACTGCACTGACAATGTTGGTGTAGAGCAGTCTGATCCAATTGCAGATTCCCTCCCCAAAGCCCATTTTGGAGAGAACATCTCTCATATACGTGAGTGATATCTTGTCAAAGGCTTTCTCCTGGTCCAGGCTGATCAGGCAGGTGTCCAACCCTCTGTCCTGCACGTAGGCGATCGTATCCCTGAGGAGTGCGAGACTCTCAGCGATCTTCCTGCCCGGCACAGCACAGGTTTGGTCAGGGTGAATCACCGACCCTAGAGCAGACCTGACCCGGTTGGCGATTACCTTTGACAGAATCTTGTAATCTGCATTCAACAGTGAGATTGGTCTCCAATTTTTGAGTTCCTCCCTCTCCCCCACCCCTTCCGCTTTTAGACGAGGGTGATGATGCCTTTCCTCATGGATTCACTTAAACTCCAGATTTTGTTTTATTTCAAAAAATATACTTTATTCATAAAATAATTTGATGGTCTGTACAATTGATCATGCCATACATATGTAAACATGTACAAACAGAGATCAAAACTTATCATTTTTATACAGGTCTGTACATTTTTTGATCATATGCCCATGTAATTAGCTGAGGCAACAGCAAAGCCCAAATGACTGCATGGGTAAACTCCAGATCATTGACTCTGAGCCAGAGTTCTTCCAGCATGCAACATTTACTCCAGACATGATCACTGGGAACCACAGTGGGGTCCACCACTCCTATATCATGGTGAAACAACACATCACCCGACCCTCCATCCTTATTTTATTTAACTAGTACTGAATTGCTCCTTTACAATTCTAACTTGTTTTTATACATCTGCTTATGCAAGTTGTAACCAATAAATTAACATGATTCAATTTAACAAAGATTCAAATTTAACCCACTCCCTATTCGCAAATCAGATCACATCCTCCCTTTGTCAAACCTGCTCATTATCTTCTGAAAGAGTTCTGACAGACATGTCAGCGGGGCCACTCCTTGATGAAGTCATGCTGACTCAACCCTATTTTACAATGCATCTCCAAGTACTCTGCAATGTCATTGCTAGAAATGCACTCTAAATCCCTAATAACGACCGATGCCAGGCTAATTGCCCTATGATTTCCTGCATTTTGCCTTTCTTCCTTCTTAGACAGAGGTTTTACATTATCCTTTTTCCAGTTCTCTGGGACTCTGTCTGATGATAGTTATTCCTGAACAGTCACGACCAATGGTTTCACAATCTCCTCCACTAATTCCTTCAGAACTTTGGTTGTTATCCTTCCAGCCTGCGTGATTTATCCATTTTCAAACATTGCAGCTTCCCCAGTACCTTCTCCTCAACGCCGATCACTACACCCATCCCTCATCCTTGACTTGCTTGAAGTTCTGGAATGTTCCTAGTGTCTACCATTGTGAGGATTGATGGAAAGTACCTATTCAGGCCATTCTCCAATTCTTTGTTCTCCATTTCTCTGCATCATGCCACAATTTCTGGTTGTCCAATGTTCACTCTCCCCTTTTATATATCTTAACAAAACTCCTGCAATCTCCTTTTCTAAAGCGAGCTAGCTGATATGTTTCGTGTTCACCACTTTCTTGCTACTCCAATTGACCTCTGCTGCTGTATAAAGGCTTCCCAATCTTAGACAATCTGATTGAGAGCATTCCAGTTAACTGACTGTCGAAAGTATAATAATGTAACTATACTAATCCTATTGTCCATCGTTGGGTAGCGCGGTGACACAACACTGCTGCCTCACAGTGCCATGGACTCGGGTTCAATTCCAAACTCTGGACCCTGTCTTTGTGGAGTTTTTACAATCTCCCCGTGTCTGAATTGGGAGAATTAATTGATTTCTATTTCCACAGTATGTTTCTGTGTTTGTTTCAGGTTTCTGCCATCTGCAGTATATTTGCCTGTGTTTGATGGAGAATTGCTGCAAATATGACGGGTTTATTGTAAAAGTGGCACTGGTGCTCAGGCTCCCCGAGTGCTTGGGAATCTTGCCCAGCTACTTATGTGAGTGCATGTCCCTGATTATCCACTCTGTCTCTCTCGATCACTGAGTCCATCTGTCACTACATGCAGCCTTTCATCGAGCCACCCTGGGGTTCCCCACACCCCATCGCCTAGCACTGGATGCTCCCTACGCAGGGAGCGCACAAAGACACTGGACAATTTCTGACCCGCTAGGAATGCGGGGTTAAGACCCTGCCAGTAAAAGGAACGGGATAGCTAAAATCCAATTGAACAGCAAAGCAGAGTAAACAGGCTGAATGGTACTCATCTGTTCTGACAATTTCTTTTGGGCTAACTTCTGTTTATCCTCATCCATCTAAAAAAAGATGCTCCATATGTATACCTTGTCACGCAGGTTTGGTGGAGGTGATAGATATCACATCCGATGGTCATTGCGAATGATTCATTGGGCTCCACTTTCCTGGTTAATGAGATCATACTTAAGTTTTTATTGTCAAGTCTATCCATTTTAAAGTAATGGTATTGCCGGAGTTGTGCTGAAAGCATATTTGAATGTTGGAGAGACTAGATCATGCCACGTGCCTGTGAGGTTAGAAATAAGTAGGTAGCACAGTTAAAACATGGCCAAAGAGCTGGTCGGGTAGGCAGCACTTCCAATATGTGGATCATTTGGAGTCCCGGGTCAGTAAGAAATACGGGATGGGCGTGAACTGTCAGCAATCTCCTGGCAGACAGGTTTGCTATTGTCAGTCAGGAGGTTTTCAACTAGTGTGGCGGTTGGGGGATGGTGGGGGACGGGGTGGGGGGAGCCAGAGCAGTACATCCACAAGCAGTGACTGAAGAGCAGTTGGAGACTAATCCCAGTATAGCTAAGACCAACAACCTGGCAGAGAGCAGTGAACAAAATGGGACTGGAAATGTGTTGCTGGAAAAGCGCAGCAGGTCAGGCAGCATCCAGGGAACAGGAGAATCGACGTTTCGGGCATAAGCCCTTCTTCAGGAATGAGGAAAGTTTGTCAAGCAGGCTAAGATAAAAGGTAGGGAGGAGGGACTTGGGGGAGGGGCATCGGAAATGTGATAGGTGGAAAGAAGTCAAGGTGAGGGTGATAGGTCAGACTGGGGTGGGGGCGGAGAGGGCGGGAAGAAGATTGCAGGTTAGGAAGGCGGTGCTGAATTCGATGGATTTGACTGAGACAGGGTGGGGGGAGGGGAAATGAGGAAACTGGTGAAATCCGAGTTTCCCCTCCCTGCACCCGGCCTGAACTTGTCCAGCCTGCTGGACAAACTTTCCTCATTCCTGAAGAAGGGCTTATGCCCGAAACGTCGATTCTCCTGTTCCCTGGATGCTGCCTGACCTGCTGCGCTTTTCCAGCAACACATTTCCAGCTCTGATCTCCAGCATCTGCAGACCTCACTTTCTCCTCAACAAAATGGGACTGGCAGTCTGAAGTGCACTGATTTTAATGTGAGCAGTATGACAGGCAAAACAGATGAGCTTGGAGCTTGGAGTTTGAATTAGTATATATAATTAAGATATAAATATTACAGAGATTTGGTTGAGAGACGGATCAGAAAACTCTCAATCCAATGGCGAAGCAGGCTCAATGTGCCTAACTTCTGCTCCAATGTTTTCTGGTTGTATGGTTAATATTGGCTCTCCTCATTCCTCATTGGAGTTGTATCCTGGAATTTGATCTTAAAATGATTTATAAAGAGTAACATTTCAATACTGATGACTGGGAAATATCATGTTCCCTCTCTCCAGTCTCAGCAGCCATGTCCCCAATATCATAATCAGACTGAAATTGAAATTGAATGGTAATTAATCACAGTTGATTGACATCGATGACATTAACAGCAAGACCCTCACCTGCCCTCTCTGATCCTCGAATAACCATCTGAATTGTGTATCACGTCATATTTTCTGTTAACATATCCATGCCATTTGTCTCTTATCACTCATCTCGTCGTAGGCACATTTGCCAGTCAGATTATGGACTAGAAAAGTTCTCTCCATATTTTACTGACATTATAATCACTGATCAGTAGTTACAGACTGTATGTTTCCATTTATAAATGGAGAAACTTGTTTATGTTCTGACAACCCTTTGTCATTACTCTCATATCCAAGGCAGATTGAATGATTGCACGCATTCAATCTACCATCTCCAATATTCCTTCCCTCTGTCACCCCCACATATCCCATTCCAAATGTGTAAAGTTTAAACGTTCTTTTGAATTTTAATAAAATCAATATTAAATTGAAAGGGGTTAACTGGCGTTATTTGTTCAGTGGCTGTGATTAATGTCAATCTTTGTGGATCCTAATTATCCCAGTGGAGATTTTCCATCGTTGAATGATAAATGAGCTCTTTTCAATATGTTACCCCATAGTATGAGTAGGAACATCACTGACAGTACTAACAGGGACCATCAGCTCGAGAGAGAGGGGGAGTAGAGATCAGAATCTGAGAACATTAGGTTGAACGTTACAATAATGGTTCAGAATCTGAGCACTTGGAATTGGAATGTTCCAACAATGGATCAGAATCTAAGATCAGTAAACTGGAATGGTACAACAATGTATCAGAATCTGAGATCATTAGACTGGAATATTACAATAACAGACAGGAGTTTATCCTTCGGTCTTTTCTATCTCTCTCGGCCTTGGATATCATAAGCATCACGGATCCAGAATATCCTTTGGATCATTCAAGGTGGTTACTATCCCATCCTCGCTATAGTTGGTGTTCCTGGTAAGTCATTATATTTGTCTACGAAACTGCGTTGAACTGAATTTCTGCTCGTGATATATAAAATTTGGAAAGTGCAAGATAATGTCTTCAGTTCCAAACAAAATTTCATTTCATTATATATTATAACTATCAAACTACTATTTATAAATTACTCACTGATTTGTGAGAAGGAACCAGACTGTTCTCAAACTTCATAATCCACTTTCTCCTTCACAGATTTACATCTCCATGTCCTCCCCAATCACCAATCCTGTCCAATACCACCATCATGATATCCCAGTCTCGTCCTCAGTCTCAGTGCAACTTCTGAATAAACCATTTGTGCCTTTCTTCAATCCGAATGCATTAGTTTCACGTTCCTTCTATCCACATGTCCGTTACTAAATAATTGCTCTTTGAGAATGTTTAACTTGTTCTCTGCACATACAGGAAGACAGTTTATGGTGGTCAAGCCAGTGACTCAGGATCTAGAGCCACAGAATAATGGTCTGTTGATATCTCATCAAGGAAATTGGAGAGTTTAAAAGCAACCATTATCATTTGTTATAAAAACCAATCTGCGTGCCTCAAGTACTTTAACGGAAGTCATTGCGTCATGCTTCCCTCGTCAGGTTTCCGTGTGACTTCTGTGATGAACACGTGGGTGTACTGTACTTTTGAGAGAATTAAAATCCAGTCATAACTACCTGACTGCACAAGTGTTCTGAAAAATAGATATAATGTAACATTTGGTCGAACAACCTGATTAGCTCATTGTCTCAAAACAAAAACAAATTCAGCAAAACATCTTGAATTATACCCAAAATACCCACCTCCAACCAAGTTTGATTTTTTTATATTGTCAATCTTAAAAGGCAATGATACAATCCCCAATAGTTTGGCGGTACAAGACCATGGAAAATTGAACAGTTGAGAGGAGAACTGCCAAGCTACCAGCATGCAAAGACTGCCTGAAGAAGAACTCTTCTATAGGTACTTTTATTGATTAGTAACTGGTGAAGCAGAGTCCCTAAGAAGAAAAGAAGACAGGAATATGAAGAAGAACTGAAGCTTGCTGGTTTTGAGATAAGAAGTTTTGTTTTGTAAATCTTAATTAGGAGTCTTATCGGACTAGTATTGTGGTGGGGGATGGTAAAAGACAGGTTAGAGGAAGAAGTTGTAAATAGTCATTCGTTTATTATTCTCTGTTATTCTTTAAGAAATAAAGTTGTTAAATTTTAGTTTAAATAGATTTGGACTCTAAAATTATCACAAATTACTGCGTGGGATAAATCTTTTCACTGTTGCTGATTTTAATTAAGCAGGAAGATTTATCCTGTGTTGTGACACTACAAACCCATAGCTATGCGATTTACTCTTTACGGTACTGTGGAACAGCTGAACCAGCCACTCAGTTCAAGATCTGCATAACACGCTGCCCTGACCAGGCCTTCATACATCCTGTGAGAGAAGAACAAAGGCAAAGATAGCTCCCTTTCTCTGCCTGTTTTCTGTATTGCTACATCTCATTTCCATTCAGGTACGTGATCATCCCCTATTTTAGGTGTCGTCAATCTCATTGAAATTCACCCTGACAGTGACGCACAGTTCCATAGGCATCTCTGCTGCTGGTTTTATTGATGCTGACGTACAGATGTAAGAGATTTATAAATTCTATGTCAGTCGTAGCGCATAGAGAAGGAATGGCTTTTTTTGTGGCACAGGAAAGAAATAGCGATGTCTAAGTGAGAGAAAATATGTTTTGTGATCATGCCTGAGATTGCTGTTGAGGCAGTGTTTGGGGTACTGTGGATAGATTTCCTCTCACGTTTCACCAGACTAATCTCTGGGATGATGGCACCATGAGCAGTGAGTGAAGCTCAGTTCGAGAATAAGAGGTGATTGCATTGAACTTAAGGGGGATGGACAATCACTCATGATTACTTAACAGACTGATACATTGATAAGTTCCGTGGCTTTTTTTCACTCAGATTACATGATTCTCGATAGTTTAAGAGCCTGCACCCAACCACTCCCACTCCCTATTTCGACTGAGACAGAGGGAAATAGAGGAGAGAGAAAGAAAGAGAGAGAAAGAGAGAGAGAGAGAAAGAGAGAGAGTGAAAGAGAGAGAGAAACAGGGAGAGAGAGAAAGAGAGAGAAAGAGAGAGAGAGAGAGAGTGAGAAAGAAAGGCTCAGGCTTTAGAATAAACTCTCCTAACATTAATACTGTTCAATTGGTACGGGATACTGCAATGAACGTCATGTTATCCATAATCTCGACAGCAGCAATATATTCATTATAAAAGAGTTAATTATTTCCAGCAGTGTAGAGAGAAGGAAAGTCTTTTTACGACACAGGAAATAAACAGAGATGTCCAAGAGGGAAAATACCTATTGTGATAATAGCTGTGAGTATTGCTGAGGTCGTATTTGGGATTTTGTGGACAGACTTTCCCTCCTTTATAAGGAATGATCGCCTTGCCACAGAGAGAGTGCAATGGAGTTTCACCAGACTAATCCTTGGGATTATGGTGCCATGTGGAGAGAGTAAAGATTAATCTCTGGCGTTGTGAGAGAACGAGAGTTGATTGCATTGAACCTTGAGTGGGAGGGACAGTCACTCATGATGTTCTAAATAAACACTGATATGGTGAAAAATTCCATGGCTTCTTTTCTATTCGGGTTACATGACTGTCGGTAGTTTAAGAGTCTCTGAGAATATTCCCTTCACTCCACACCCAATCCCCCTTTCGCATGAGAGAGACAGAGGGCCAGTCTTTGAATAAACTCTCCCCACATTAATACAGTACATTTGGTGTGTAGTCCTGTACTGAAAGTCTCGTTATGCGCAATCCCTACAGCAGCCACAATACCTTCATGCTAAAACAGTTAACTATTCCAACCAGATTCTGATCTCCATGGAGAACATGGGTGTGTCTTCTCGGAGATGGAAGATGCCTCCTTGAGACTTGCACAAATCATTTGGCTTCCCTCCTCACTGCCAGCAAGCTTGTTAAAGTAGCACACGTTCTACAAACAATGGAACCATGATTAACATCATGGACTCCTCTATCAGTGCAGTCTCGTTGTCATTGGTTTGTCATGTTGGAATATCAATGACCACCTCTTGTTTCTGTATAACTGTCTCGTGGGGATGAATAGCCTCCTCCTGATCTCATGGAACAGGTTTAAGGGTCTGATTGGGCTCTGCCTGTTCCTGTTTCACAGCTCGATGCACTGAACAGACCACTCTTCTTCCTATGTAACAGGCAGGAGTATTGAATGTGCAGTCACTCTTCCTGTTCCTGAATGCCAGCTCATACCCGTGTGCAACCAGCTTGAAATGCTGAATGAGCTCTTTTAACTGTGGAAATGTGCAGTGTCTGGGCTGTGCTGTTACATAAATGTTACCGACACTTTAACAGCACAAACTGGAATGCTGTCCGGGTCTTGCTGCACATGGACGCAGAATGTTTCAGGAGCTGATGGGGGCAAAATGTTCTGAACATTGCGTGATCTTCAGTCATCATACCTATTTCAGATCTTATGATGGGAAAAGACATTGATGGAGCAACTGAAGATGTTTGTGCTGAGGAGGCTAACGTGACTATCCCCTGCAGAGATGTCCCAGGACTGAGAGGATTGTTGGCCACTGACCCCAAACCTTACTGTGTTCTGAAAGACCAGGCCGTGGGAAAGTTGCACCTGATTCCCATTCAGCTCAAATACATAGGTGGTCCCAATGCCATCCTCAGTCAAATACTACATTGGTATCATAGCCATTCACTCTTTCCTGAGACCCTGTGTTCGCCTCTTGTTCATATCAATAGGTGACAATGTATGTGTAGGGAGTGTTTTCCTCTCACAGAAGGTAATCACTGTTGGAAATTATCTGGGCGAAAGAGCTAGGGGAGCTACATTACTGAAAGCATTTAAGGAGGAGGTAGATGGATTTTTGACATGTCAGAGAGCTAAGGGGTGAAGAATTGGGCATTAAAAGAGGGATTAATGTCAACAGTAGATCAGCCATGATGGTATACAATGGATTGGTCATCCGAATTTCCTGATCCTGTTCCTGTTGTCCTCATATTCAGGACCTGTAAAGTTAATGTTAGTAATTTTCCTGAACGTTCTTTTATTGAACTTTGCAATCAGAGAGAGTGGAGTATTTTGTGAGTCATCTCTGGTTGAGGTATGGGGACTGTATTCACAGTGAATCTGGGTCTATAATATGACCAATAAATGAATCACAAGTTGCAGAGAGGAAACACTCTGTACTGAGACCAGAGGCATCTTTTGACACAAATAACAATTTCCAACCTACACCAAACCATGTGTGACAGTCTTGAGGGATTGAATGAGATCCTGTGTTACTGTTGACCAGGTATCTGGGAGAAGTGGCCTCCATGTGCTCCTTGCAGGAGGTGTGAGGAGTTGAATAGAACATAGCAACACAGGACTGAGCAGCAGGAGCGGGCCATGAGATACTTTATCACCGCTCCATGTGTTTATGGTCTCAGCAGCACGTTTCTGTCTGTGTGCCATTTTACTACGTACCAAAAACAGCTTTGAATAAATGCAAACATCCAGAAACCACAATCCTCTGGGGAAGGGAATTTCCACTTGAACAGCCCTTTGAGAATTTCTCATTTGTGTTCCACCAAATGTTGGAAGGTCACTGTGTCCTTTTCCAGTCCCACTCCTACACTGGTTACACCAATCTTAAATGCAACCAGTTTAGGAATGTGGCCAATGATTTGGATCTCAGAGTCGGTAATTTTCGAGAAAAATGTGAGACACAGAAAGTTGAACTCATAACAAATAGTAAAATGACAGGGTGCCCCAAATGTTATTCTGCCTTTGAAGTTACTCTGCTCACACAAGCTACTGCTAGTGGGATTTCTTTCTGGAACAGTTGGATTTGGCTAAATTCCCTTCGTTTCAGGCAGTGGAGAATTCCAATGAGTCCTCACTCGGAATCCTTCACAAGTGGTAAAGATAACTCAGAGATGTTCTGATCTCATACTTTGCTATCGGGCAGAACAAAGTAAGAGAGAGGGATCAATCAGCTGCTGCTTCTCAGCCAGGGAACATTTTTCTCCCTTTCTGTGTTGGAACAAACAGTAATGTCAACGGAACACCAAACTGGACAATGTGCGATCTCCTGGAACATTCTCTGGAAAACCTGATTATGGATTATATGCAGGTGCGCCATTGCTCTTGTTGTACACAATCCCTTCCAATCCCAAAAATGTCCCCACTTTATAATTTGATGACATGCTTATATGTGTCGTGTAATTTGTAAATATTGGTAGGTGTCTTCATAGTATGTGTGTTAATATCAATGTATCTTTTCCTTAAAATTTATTCTCTAGCTTTTGTCTCCCTGACAGGAGATAATATGCATCCAGCTGATACACTTTTCAGAAAGTCATGGATGGTTCAATACTATTTCATAGCTAAGATCAAAGCTGATAATCTCCCATAACAAAATGCCGGCATTCCAGGAATGAGTAAAGGGAAACATCTTTGAAAATCTTCGAAAAGAATTATATCTTTTTATTTTATTTCAGGATATCAAACCTGCACAGTGTATTAGATGTGGTCTCAGCAATGCCCTGTACAGATGCAGTAAAACATTCCTGCGATTAAAACTGATACCTTTTGCCAAAAACAGCATCATTCCACCTACCTCCCAAATCACTTGCTGTATCTGAATTCATATGATTCATGTCGCAAGAACATGGAAACGTCCTGTACACAGAATTCGGCAATCTCTCTCCATTTAAATTGTTTACCATTGTTTCATCTTTCATGCCAAAATAGATAACTTACCTTATGTTATTTCTGCTGAAGGTTTGCTCACTAACCTTCCCTGTCTGTATCACATTGCAGACTCACTCCCTCCATTTGACGACACATTGAATGGCCATCTTGGTGTACGAGCTAATTGAGCTCCAAGCCATTCCCTCCCCTTCCTCCAGATATTTGAAACAGATTGTGATCATTGATGACCCCACAGTGATCTCTGAGGCACTCCATCAGTTACAGCTCTGCAGCCTGAAAATAAACATTTGTCTCTACTCTCTATTTCCTGTTAGCGACAGCTTCCCTGTTCCTGTGTAGCGGCTCAGGCGGGTTGAAAGGCCTCCTCCTAGACGGTGTAGAGTACTGAACGAGCTGAATTACTTCATTCTATATTCCTGTGTAATTCCTTAGAGGGTCAGAATGGTCTCCTCCTGTCTCATTGTAACGATCCTGTCTGACTTCATGGAGTAGTCCCCAGCCCTGTAACAGCATCAAGGGGTAGATTGAGGGAACAACACATGGGGTAGGGACAGCAGTATATCTCTGTAACAGCCTCGAGGGGTGGATTGAGGGAACACATGGGGTAGGGGCAGAAGTTGCCCATTCGGCTGCACCATTCAGAATGCTCATGGCTGATCTGAGTGTGCCAGACCATCCATTTCCTGTTTCTTCACAATAAACACTGACCCTTCTGTCCAGTAAAGATCTCAGCCTGGAATATCTTCTATAACCGAGTCTTCACTGCTCCCTGAGGATGAGGACACCACAGGTAGCACAAGACTAAAGTGAAATGGACGTCCTCATTTCATTGTGGGACAACTGTTATTTTAAAACTGTGTTGACTGAACATAAAATCACCACCTCTTTTCAGACATAAGGACAGAATAATTATGAATAAAGATAAACCATTCCGGACTCCAAACCTATCCAACATTCCCACTGACCCTTTCTAATCAAATATGTATCACATCCAGTCTCTGCTGCTGTCTCGGGAAGAGAATGCCTGATAGCATAATACCGCAGGAGCATTAAGGGAATGAGCAGATTGAGGCCATTCAGCCTATCGAGTCTGAAATTCCGTTCATTAGTTTCTTACTAGTACCTCGACCTCATTCTTCTGTCTTCTCCCTGGAATCCTTGATCCCCTTACAAATCAAAAACATATCGAGTTGTGTCTTAATGACACTATTGTCTGTGCCTCTGTGTGCCTGTATGTGAGTAAGTGTTTGTGCATGTGTGTGTGCCTGTGTTTTTGTGTGTCTGTCTGCATCTGTGTGTCTGTGCCTCTGTTTGTGTGTGTCTGTATATGTGAGTGTGTGTGCCTGCGTGTGCGTCCGTGTGGTTCTTATCTGTGTGTTTCCGTATCTACATCTGTCTGTGTGTGTTTCAGCCTGTGTTGCTATCTGAAATAAGCCTATTTGTATGTGACAGTGTATGTCTCTGTGTGTTTATACGTGTGTGTGTGTATGCCTATCTCCTTGTAAGTATTGTGGGTGTTCGTTTGTGTATTTCTGTGTCTGCGTCTCTGTGCAATGAGGTATCTGTGGTTTTCTTTGGAAGTGAAAGGACTGTTGTGACTGTTGTGGGAGCTGCCAGTGGGTTTAAACTGAGAATTGTGTTTCACTGAACATTGCTCCTTAACTGGTCAGTAGAACGTGGATGTTTCAAGTTCTCCACACGAGGCGTCCTGGTCCTCTCCAGCTTTTTAAGATTCCTCCCCACATGGCGGGGTGAGGGGAGTGAGGGAACGGATATCGGGCACTCCACGACCCGGCATGGACCTTTCTATCCTATTCCAGGCGGTTTCTCCTGGAATGGGAGAAAGGGGTGGAGGGAGAGTGTGAATGGGTGACCCTGCCGTTTGTGCTGGTGTAGGTGGGGAAAGTTGTGAGGTGTCTGGAATGAGTCAGTCGACAATTTTGAATCCATATAGTATGATTAGTTGCTGAATTCAGTACTGAGAGTGGTAGTGCCTGAGCCTTATTTGGAGACAGAGCGTGAACCTTGTTCAGGGTTAGGTGCTATAACAGATATACAGTGAGTGTGAGGGAGCAGAGAGTATATGGTAACTCTTATCCGAACAGAACGAGGAGGATATTGTTGCTTGTCCAGTTTTGTGGGACATTTCTTCAGATCATCTCAGCGTCGAGATGAGCCTCCCAAATGTCTTGTCCAGGTCTATCACTGATAACGATACAGACCTGTCCCGCAGCTTCCACGGAATCAGTTTAGGTAGCGTTTACAGATAGCAAGGAGAAGCAAATATTGGTATTTTATATATCAAAACCAAAACAGGAGCAGAAAATCTGAGCATCATATGCTCTGGAAATTAGATAGACAAGTAATGTCGGTACTGCAGTCTTATTGAATGGCCACAGGTTGTATCTAAGCTGCGTTAACTATGACAGCTGAAGCAGTGAAAAATAAGTTCCGTAAGTGTATATGAGGTAGGTTGAAGAGAATGTTGTGAAGCAAACTAGAGAGCAGGTTATTTCGGATTTCATGTTGTGTGGTCAGAATGACGAATTACTAACCTAGATCTGAAGCAGCTTTTAAGGGATAATGGCATTTATAAGGTACATTTTGCAAGGTGTCTGTATACAATATAGAATGCTTGAATGTTCTAGTCAAACATCATGGAAGACTGGAGGCTAGAGTGTCAAGATATCTTCAGTGCATTTGGAAAGTACAATATAACATTCAGTGGGAGACAAGCAATGCTTGTCAGAGTCATAGAGTCCAAAAGCACGGAGACAGGTCCATCAGCCCAAACTGGTCCATTCCGACCAAAATGTCCATCCATGCTAACCCCACTTCCATGCCATTGTCCCATGTCCTTCTAATCCTTTCCTATCCGTGTATTTGTAGAAATGCCTTTTAATTTTTTTTAATGTATCCGCCTCAACCACTTCTCATTCCATATGTGTAACAGCTCCTGAGTTAAAAAGTTGTCCCTCAGGTTCCCTTTTATTCTGCCTCCTCTGACCTTAAACTGATGCCCACTAATCTGTGATTACCCAACTCTGGGAAAAAAGACTGGGTGCATTCACTCTATCCATGCCTGACATGATCTTTAAACCTCAATATGATCCTCTCATTATCTCATGCACACAAAAGTAAAAGGTCCTAGCTTAGAACATAGAACATAAAACATAGAAGAATACAGCGCAGTACAGGCCCTTCGGGCCTCGATGTTGCGCCGATCCAAGCCCACCTAACCTACACTAGCCCAATATCCTCCATATGCCTATCCAATGCCCGCTTAAATGCCCATAAAGAGGGAGAGTCCACCACTGCTACTGGCAGGGCATTCCATGAACGCACGACTCGCTGAGGAAAGAATCTACCCCTAACATCTGTCCTATAACTATCACCCCTTAATTTAAAGCAATGCCCCCTTGTCATAGCTGACTCCATACGAGGAAAAATGTTCTCACAGTCAACCCTATCTCAACCCCTAATCATCTTGTACACCTCTACAAAGTCACCCCTAAACCTTCTTTTCTCCAATGAAAACAACCCCAAGTGCCTCAGCCTTTCATCATACGATCTTCCGACCATACCAGGCAACATCCTGGAAAACCTCCTCTGCACCCGTTCCAGTGCCTCCACATCCTTCCTATAGTATGGCGACCAAAACTGCACACAATACTCCAGATGCGGCCGCACCAGAGTCTTATATAACTGCAACATGACCTCAGGACTCCGGAACTCAATTCCTCTACCAATAAAAGCCAGTACGCCATATGCCTTCTTCACTGCACTTTTTACCTGGGTGGCAACTTTCAAAGATCTGTGTACATGGACACCAAGATCCCTCTGCTCATCCAAACTACCAAGTATCCGACCATTAGCCCAGTACCCCATCTTTTTGTTACTCTTACCAAAGTGAATCACCTCACACTTAGCTACATTGAACTCCATTTGCCACCTTTCTGCCCAGTTCTGCAGCTTATCTATATCCCGCTGTAACCTGACACATCCTTCCTCACTGTCAACAACTCCTCCGACCTTTGTATCATCCGCAAACTTGGTCACCCAATCTTCTAACCCCTCCTCCAGGTCATTTATAAAAATGACAAACAGCAATGGTCCCAAAACAGGTCCTTGCGGAACACCGCTAGTAATGGCACTTGTCCAACCTCTTTCTATACCTCAGACAATTGAGAACTTGGCAACATCCTTGTAAATGTTTTCTGCACTCTTTCCAGTTTAATAACATCCTTCCTATAGCAAAGTGAGCAACACTGAACATAACGGTACCAATATGGCCTCAACACCATCCTGTATAACTGCAACATAACTCCCTAATTTCGATACTCAGTGATACAAACCGAATAAGGCCACTGTGCCAAAAGCTTTCGTCACTGTCTACCTCGGAATCAACTTCCAGAGAACCATGCATCTGAATTCCAAGGTCCCTCTGTTCCACTACACTCCTTAGGACCCAACCATTCACCATGAAACTCCAAACTTGATTTGACTTTCTAAAATGCAAGAACTTACACTGATCTATATTAAAATCTATTTGCCATTTCTCAGCCACTTCTCCAGCTGATCAAGATACTGCTGTAATTTCTGAAATTTCTGATAACCTTCCTCACTCTCCATGATGCCGTCTGTTTCAGTGCCAACTTCAAACTTACAAATCATGCCTGTACATTCTCATATAAATCATAGATGTATGTAATGTGTAGTGATCCCAATATCAACCCCTGAGGCATTTCACTATTCACAGGCCTCAAGTTTGGCCAACATGTATCCAGTATTAATCTCTACTTCCTACCATCAAAGCAATTTTGTACCTAATTTGCCAGCTCCCTCTTCAATTCCATGCGATCTAACCGTCCAGAGCGGCGTACCATGTGGAACCTTACTGAAGGCCTTAGTGGAATCAACCCAGACTACGTATACCACCCAGACCTCCTCAACGTTGCTGGTCCCTTAAGCGAAGAACTCCAACAAAATTGTGAGTCATGATCCCCCTTGCATAAACTCCCGTGCTGAATTTGATGAAGGGCTTTTGCCCAAAATATCGATTTTCCTGCTCCTCGGATGCTGCCTGACCTGCTCTGCTTTTTCATCACCATTCTAATCTTACTCTGCACCAGACCCTGTCTTTCCAAATGCATGTATATCCAAATCTCTCCGAATCTTCGAAAGTAACCTACCCACTAGCTTTTAGGATTACTGGTCTTTAGTTCTCAGATTTATCTTTGAAGCATTTCTTGTATACGGGCTCAGCATTCGCTACATTCCAATGGTCCAGGACGGCACTCGTTGGCCAGCGATGATAGAAAAGAGCCAAGCAGAGCTCCCGCAATTTCTTCTCTATCCTCCTATCCTCCTGCGGTGTTCCTGAATATAACTGGTCAGGACCAGGAGATTTTAGAAAAACTGCAAAGTCTGAAACATGCGTCTATTTATTTCAGGTGCAAACACCAAAGAGTGAGAAAGTGACTCAGTGATGGTTAACATAACAAATTAGAAAATATGTTAATCGGAAGAAGTGACTTCACAAGAATTCCAGCTATTGTGGAGACCTGAGAATTCTCAGAAATTAACGATCCAAAAATGGAAGGCCAAGAAACTGAAAAGGAAATCAAAAAGAGAACATGCATGCTAACAAACAGGAACACAAAGACAGCATCAATCTACGATCTATATTTCAAAGGAAACAAAATAAAAGCAAGATCAAATGTGGAAATTTGTAATCGGGAGAGGAGAAGTCATTGTGGAGAACTGGGAAATGGCCAAGAAAACAACCAGTTACATTGCATCTGTCTTCATGGAGGAAGATCCAGAAAATCACCCAGTAATACCAAGTGATCATATCGGACTCCTGGAGCAAAAGACATAACATCATTTTATATCAGTAACAAGGTAGTACTTGAACATGGAGCTGGATTGAGCATTGCAAAGTCTGACGAAACAGATGTACTTCCTATAAAAATGCCAGAAATAAATCACCAATAGTAGTATTAATTGCACTGTCAATGACTGTGTTTTATTTTCCTGCACATTCTGTAGAGACCGGAAACTACTGTGGATAAATGTGAAACAAGCACTGTACATGAATGGAAGGGATCCAAACAGATCAAGGGAAAAATACATAGTGTGGAGAACTGCAGACCAGTTAATATGAGAGTTGTAGTGAAACTGTTGGAATTTATTACACAGGATGACATTTTTGCTATTTAGAAATTTAACAGCAGCAATGGAGAGAATCAGCATTTCTGATACAGACATCATACTTGATAAACTTCGGAATTGTTTGAAGTTGTTTTTTTCAGCATAGATAATGGGGAAAGAGTAGAAGTGGTATATATTGGATTTTATGAAGGGTTTCTATAAGAACTCAGTGAGTTCGTAAATGCAATGAATGTGAAGGGTATTTGGAGGAATATATGTAAGTGGAAAGTTAATGTTTGATTCACCTTCATTTAAGAGAGTCAGAACATTGATGTAAAGACATGTTGAAGCAGTTTCACAGCGTGTTGGTGGGACTGTACCTGGAGTATTGTGTACAGACTTGGTGGCTGAATCTCAGAAAGAATATACTGACCACAGACGAAGTGCAATGGACATTCTCCAGATTAATCCCTCAGATGGTGAGATTGCCTCATGATGAAACTCGGCCTGTGTTCTCCAGAGTTTCCAAGAATTTGTGGTGGGTCATAGAGAAATTTAAAAATTCACAAAACATATGACAAGTTGGCAATTAACAGAACGCTTCCCTCAGTGTCTATTCAACATTCAAGGCAAATAATGGCAGGATCTGGGACAGGCCAAGTAAGACTGCAATTCGATGGAAATTCTTCACTTGGAGGGGACTAACTAACACAGGGGCATGGAAACCTACTGGCAGGCAAGATTAGGGAGAATCTCTAGATAGTCTCCAAGTGTGTCCAGCGGAACAGAATAACCATTGAACAGGTAGGACACATTAGTGACTTGCCAAGTTGCATTCAAATCAACTTTAGTGGTAAGAGACAGACGGTGGTGGTAGAAAGCTGTTTCTGTGATTGGAGGCTAGTGTCCATTGGTGTACCATGGGGATCAGTGCTGTGTCTCTTAATATTTGTGATTCGGAGGTGTTGGTGTTGGACTGGGGTGGACAAAGCTAAAAATTGCATAACACCAGGTTATAGCCCAAAAGGTGTATTCGGTGGCACTAGCTTTCGAAGTGCTTCATCAAAGCGCATATCCACGTGATGAAGAAGCAGCACTTCGAAAGCTCGTGCCTCCAAATAAATCTGTTGACTATAAGCTGATGTTTTCTGATTGTAAACCTTATCATAAAGGATGCAGCTGTGAATATGGACGAGGGGTGGGGAGTGTCATAAGTAAGTTTGTGCTTGATACAAAGATTGACCGGGTAGTTGGCAGTGAGGAGGAAGGCCTTATGTTGCAGGAAGATACAGATGGAATGGTCAGATAGTTACATCAATGGCAGATGGAATTGAATGGAATATGAGGTCATGCATTTGGGAGAAGGAACCAGGCAGGGGAGGACTCAATGAATGGCAGCAAACAAGGAAGCTCAGATCATGCTTTTCCACACATCCCTGAATGTGGCTGGACAGGGTAACACACAATTTGAGAAAGCGTACGGGAGCGCAAACACAGCTTACACACATCAAAGCATAGATTATAAGAGCTATGCAGAACTTTCGTTAGGCCAAGATGGAATGCTGCGTGTAGCTCTGGGAGCTACATTACAGGAAGGATGTGATTGTAGTGGAGGGGTGCAGAGGACATTCACCAGGATGTTCCCTGGGATGGAGCATATCAGCTATGGAGAAAGGCTGGGTAAGCTCGGGTTGTTTACATTGGAGCGGAGAAGGCTGAGGGGGATGTGATTCAGACGGATAAGATTACGAGGGGCATGGAGAGCGTGGATAGACAGCAACTGGTCCTTTTAATCAAAGTGAAGGGTTTGAGATTTAGTGAGGATTTGAGGACTGTTTTTCACCCAAAGTGTGCTGTGGTCTAGGATGCACTTTGTGAGAGGGGAATTGTCACAGTAACCTCAAAACCATTAGAAAATACATGGTTGTGCACTTGAGATGCCAAAAAATTCACAGCGACGGGTTTTGTGTGGGAAAGTGGGGCTAATGTAGTACATTTCCAAAACGGCACCTAACCATCGAAGTGGCCTTGATCTGACCCTGTGCAGCAGGTCCGAAGGGCTGAATGGAACATCAGAACATAGGGCTGAGGGACACGAGTGGGCCATTCGGCCTTTGACACTAATCCACAAGTAAATAAAGTCGTGGCTCATCTCATTGTTGTCCCAGCTGCACTTTTCTCTCCATGCAACATTATCCCTGATTCACCTATGGAAAATCAGACAAAGCTAGCCTCAATATAATATAATGATTCAGCCAAACCAAACTTCTGGGAAAGAGAATTCCCACTTGAACGAATTCCCACTTTGTGATTTTTTTCTCACTCCATTTGTGACTGAGGATGGAGGGTGTCACTCTTTCCTTTTCTAGTCCCACTCTTCCAATGCTCACAAAAAAATTTAAATGGAACCAGCTTGGTGATATGGCCGATGATAAAGGTCTCAGACTGGGTCAGGTTCAGTGATAGGAACAAGTCAGGCAGATTTCTTTAGTCAGCCACAAGTTACTAACAGAACGAACGGAGATGTATGTTGGATCTGTTGGTAGCACTGCTGCCTCACATCACCAAGGAGCCGGGTTCAATTCCAACCTCAGGCGACCCTCTATGTGGACTTTGAACATTTTCCGCATGCCTGTGTGGGATTTCTCCCAGTAGTCCAGTTTCCTGCCACAGTCAAACGATGTTCAGTGTAAAGTGGATTGCCCATAGTGCCCAGGGATGCGTCGGCTAGGTAGGCTTGTTATGGGAAATGCAGGGTTACATGGATAAGATTGGGGGGCACGTCCAGGTGGGATGCTGTTTGGTGGGTCAGTGTGGACTTAATGGACAGAATGTCCTGCCTCCACACTGTAGAGGTCCTATGACAATGACAACAAATTTGGACTATACAAACACCCAGTGGGTAGAAACCTGATCCACTCTCCTCAAGGTGTTGTATGTTTTTTTTCTCTCATTCCAAGAGTAACCTGTGAAAGCCTTCATAATATAAGCCCTTCACCCCAGGAATACGTGAAATGAAATATCTCTGAACTGCTTCCAAAGTAATTATAATTTTCTCAAAGAAGGAGACAAAAAAAATCTCAGTGGGTGGCACGGTGGCACAGTGGTTAGCACTGCTGCCTCACAGCGCCAGAGACCCGGGTTCAATTCGCGCCTCAGGCGACTGACTGCGTGGAGTTTGCACGTTCTCCCCGTGTCTGCGTAGGTTTCCTCCGGGTGCTCCGGTTTCCTCCCACCATCCAAAGATGGGGTCAGGTGAATTGGCCATACTAAATTGCCTGTAGTGTTAGGTAAGGGGTAAATGTAAGGGTATGGGTGGCTTTCGCTTCGGCGGGTCGGTGTGGACTTGTTGGGCCGAAGGGCCTGTTTCCACACTGTAATCTAATCTAAATCTAAATCTAAATCTAAATCACACTCAGATCATAATATTTATAATTGTTTCCTCAATGTGCTGTGCGTCTTTGGAACACTCTTTGCCACTGGGCAATGGAGAAAGAGATATTGAATTTTGTTTTGGGGCACAGACGGAAGATTCATAAATAACAACAGAGTTAAGGATTATCGAGGAATGGGCAGCAATGTGCAGAGTGGGGGGAAATGTAGACAGTGGTATCAAATAGCACGGCTTCAGAACCTCCAGGAATATAATGCAAAATGAAATGATAATATCGATAACATGTTAAGGGGGAATACAAGATAGCGGCGATCAAGATGGTCTGCTTTGCTGGGCTCTGCATGAATGCATGGGAAAAGTGTTTCTCTAAACCACACCGTCCCCGCCATTTACTTAAAATTCAACACTCGAAGAGCGCTAAAATCTTTCCTAATCCCGTTTTGTCAAATGGAAATGATAAAACACGGGAAAGGATCGACTCAGTCCGAACAAGTGATGCATCCAACAGAAGCATCGAGCATAAGACCATAAGACATAGGAGTGGAAGTAAGGGCATTCAGCCCATCGAGTCCACTCCACCATTCAATCATGGCTGATGGACATTTCAACTCCACTTATCAGCATTCTCCCGGGAGCCCTTAATTCCTCGTGACATCAAGCATGCCTGAGACCATAGCTGCAACCCACTCTGCCCGTTCCATGGACCCAGTTACTCACCAGGCCTTGGTCACTGAGCTCACCAAGTTACGTGAAATGATTGAAGCCATGATTGAAGAAGGGTTCAGCAGTGGCTAGAGCCGCTCTCAGCCGCGCTCCAAAAACATGAGCAGCAACTTGACAGCCTTGGAAACAGAACAGACGATGCCAAGGGCTGAACTGCAGCGACAGAGCCCGTGATCGATTCCTGTCGGGAGAGGATCGTCGGCCTGGAAAAACAGATCTGCACCTTAAATGAACAAGATGACGACCTCGAGAACAGAGGGAGGATGAAGAACATGTACATCGTCGGTTTGCTGGAGCGGACAGAAGGTGAATAGCGGGTGAATTTTTTCAAGAACTGGCTGCAGCGATCCCTTCACTTCGAAACTGACGAGGGACGGGTGAAGAGTGAGACAGTTCATCGGGTTACGGCGCGGAAGTCAGACTCAGACCAACACCTTCATCCTGTTCATGCGCGATGACATAGTTATAGAGACAAACAAAGACTGGTGGGAGCTTTCAGAACCCAGGGAAAGATCCGATGGTTTTAATTCACAAGAGCTCCAGGATGATGTTCTTTCAGGACTTTTCAGCGGCGGTGATTCAGGAAAGAAAATCTTTTGATGATATCAAGAGAAGAGTAAGGGAACTCTGGATTCAGTATTCCTTACGGTTCCCACCGGTGCTCCGTATTGCTTTGAATAGATCTGTGAACCCGTCTGACTCTCCAGAGAAAGCAAATACTTTGTGGACATTTTAAAGTAAGCTGGATATTTAGGTATTCATGTTTCTCTCTTAAAGAAATTTTGTTGGATTTTTCTACTACTAACGAGTGTTAAATTATCGCTGGGACTGGGTTGAGTACTCATTTTTAACTTCTTCATTAGTATTACTACTTTTTTCTTTCTTTGCTTGTGTCTGGGGTGAAGCTCAAGCTGGAGGGAGTTACAAAGGTAGTTGTGATGACTAAGTGCTGACCGAAGGGCAGTTCAAGCCCGATTTTTGTTGTTCATTGCCCTGGATTCCATATTGGTAGCAGGCACAGGATAAAGTTTTGAGATATGTAAGCGTCCCCAGTGGGCGGTGGGGAATAAATTCCCCAATCGAATGTCATTGGCATTTTGGATTTTATTTCGTTCTTTGGTTTTTTTCTGTGTTTAGCTTTGGAAAGTTTTGAGAGCTTATTAGTTGTAGTAGTTTTAGTTTGTAAAGTTTTTCAGCTCAATAAGTTTTTTTTTCATTAATGATCACTGATGTGTAATTCGATGTGAAACTCCAGAGATGAAATTTTGATACAGTGTGTTATGGATAATGATGTGCTTAAATGTTGTACCTGGAATATGAAGGGGAGCCATCTGCCAGTCAAGTGGAAAAATGTACTTTCTCATCTTCAAAAAGAGAGGGTGGGTGTTGTCCTATTGCAGGAGATGCACCTTGATGACAAGGAACATTTGACGTTACAGCAGGGTGGGTTTGATCGGATTTATTTCTCGTCTTTTAATACTAGGAGTAGGGGAGAAGCCATACTAGTGAAGAAAAATCTTCCATGTAAATTTCTAGATTGTATTAGACACTCACGGAAGGATCATCTTCCCCAAAGTCTTGAACTATGCGAAACAATACAGTATTTTGAATGTTTATTGCCCTCTGGTGCACCCTCTTAAAATCCTGGTAGATGCATTTTCCAAAGTAAGCTATCGTGCATAGTGGCAGATTATTGTAGAAGGAGATTTCAACTGTCTTATGGACCCACGGTGGACAGAATGTCCAAATGTCCCCCAGTACCCTCGTTATAATGTAAGCAATTAGTGGATGTGTGTGCAGAACTAGATGTCTGGAGGCAGATCTACCACACAAGTAGGGATTTTATGTTCTCCTTTCACCCGCAGAAATGGCACGCGAGGGTTGATCTCTTCCCCATCCCTGCAACAATCTTAGATACGGTGGCATCCTGTACAATTGGGAATATTATCCCAACATTGCTGCCCCAGAATTAAGATAGAAGTAAATAAGATTACATTGTATGCAGATGAGGGTCTTATGTTTTTGTCAAATCCCACAGTTTCGGCAGCTCACGTGATGCAATGCATTAATTCACTTATCACATTTTCGGGCTATAAGATTAATTTTCCAAAGTTTGTGACCATCCTTATGGGAGGTATTAGGGAAGTACCTGATGTTGAAGGCAAATCCTGGTTTCCTTTTAAATGGTCACGGGGGTGGTTTCCCTATTTTAGTATATTCATTACATCCGTCTTTGATCATTTATTTCACGTGAACAATGTCCAATTGTTTGACAAAATTAAACAAGACCTTCAAAAATGGAAGGCACTTCCAATATCCTGGCTCGGTCGGATAGCTGTTCTTCAAATGAATTTCCTTCCTTATTTGCTATACCCCGTGTGCATGCTTCTTTTTATGTTTCCCAGCCAGATATTTAGGAGACTTAATGGCTGATTTAGCTCTTTTATTTGGCACCATAAGCGATTCTTTATCAAGCTAACCAAATTGCAACTACCCCACAGAGTGTGGGGAGTAGATCTCCCAGATTAAAAACTATGAATTAAGCTTTTTATTATCCTATGTTAGTGTCTGGGCAACTGAGGACTCGGTGTCAATACTGTTAGATATTGAACCCACTCAGACAAAGTGAACCCTTATTAGTCTGTTGTTCTTAGACAAAATGACAACATTTATGGAGTATTCTCATAACCCAATAATTATCAATAAAGTTAAAGGATGAATGACAATGCGTCAGTTCGAGGGCAATTCAGCCAAAACTATGCTGTTTCTCCCGACAATTGGTATAACGAGTTGTCAACCAGGGATAATGGATTCCATGTTTAAACTGTGTAAAGCCATGGGTGTAACTTGCTTGAGTGATTTAGAATTAATAGAATCCCTACAGTGTGGAAACAAGCCCTTGGACCCAACAAGTCGACTTCGAACCACCCAGACCCATTCCCCTGCCATCCTATATTTACCCTGACTAATGCTCCAATCTACATATCCCTGAACACATTGGGTGATTTATCAATAGCCAATTCATCTAACCTGCACATCTTTGCATCCTGGTGCCATGAGGCCGCAGTGCTAACTACTGAGCCACCACGTGTTATTTGAGGGAGAAAGAATGACATGATTTGATCAAATAACTCATAAGTCTGGTCTACCTAGTAGAGGCCTCTTCGTTTTTGTTTGTTCAGATCAGAGATTTGATTTAATAAAAATACACCTTTACCAGACTCACACAGATCCGATACAGAGAAGTGGGTGCTGACTGCTTAGAATACACTCTCTGTCAGTACCCTTTATCATTAGTTGGAGTGTGTCCCCTCAGACGAGATTGTGCAGCTTTGTGATGTCTGCGAGAGAGAGAGTTGGGCGTTCAGAACATCTCGGAGAGATGGGAGGACATTTGTGAAAACGCTCGAAGGATTTTGATCTGTAATAGGACCCATTCCATGCAGTTGAAAATTCTTCGTCGGGTCTATCTGACCCCAGATTGTCTCTCAAAATGCGAAGTGGGATTATCTTCAGCATGTCGTAAATGCAGAATGACTACAGGCACTCTTTCTCATTGCTTGTTGTCATGCTGCAGGCTTCATATATATTGGAGCACTGTGGTAGCTGTGATAGAGTAGGTATTGGGGACTGAATTGGAGATGGACCTGTTTTTCGAGCAGTTGAGTGACTGCCTCCTGTTCCTGTGTCCCAGTCTCGAGCAGTTGAGTGACTGCCTACTGTCTCTGAGTCCCAGTCTCGAGCAGTTGAGTGGCTGCCTCCTGTTCCTGTGTCCCAGTCTCGAGGAGTTGAGTGACTGCCTACTGTCCCTGAGTCCCAGTCTCGAGCAGTTGAGTGACTGCCTACTGTCCCTGAGTCCCAGTCTCGAGCAGTTGAGTGACTGCCTCCTGTTCCTGTGTCCCAGTCTCGAGGAGTTGAGTGACTGCCTACTGTCCCAGAGTCCCAGTCTCGAGCAGTTGAGTGACTGCCTCCTGTTCCTGTGTCCCAGTCTCGAACAGTTGAGTGACTGCCTCCTGTTCCTGCTCCCAGTCTTGAGCAACTGAGTGATGCCTCCTGATCCCAAGTTTGTGAAAGTAAATGTCCTACTCTTGCTACTGACTAACAGGCTCCAACAGGTCTGTGCTCACCTGCTGCTCCTGTTTAATGGAATTGAGGGACTGAATGGCCTCTTCACATTCCTTACAGCTTCTCTTGACTAAAAGCCTTTCTCCTGTTTCTGTAAAACACCATCAAAATCTGAGTGATGTATTTTTGTATTTGACTCTCAGTAATTGAGCAAACAAGTTGCCTGACAGAATTCAGAAGCTGAATAGTCTCCTCCTGTTCCTGTGTTATACACTCAAGAGTCAACAGAGTCTCAGTGATGTACAGCACGGAAAAGGCCCTTCGATCCAGTCATCCATTCTGGACAAATATCCCTAAATTAATCTCGTCCCCCTTGCCAGCACTTGGCCCATATCGCTCTAAACCATTCCCATGCACATACCCATTCAAATGCCTTTTAAATGGTGTAACAGTGCCTGCCTCCACCACCTCTTTTGGGTGCTCAATCCATACACACAGCAATCTCTCATTGACTGTTTGCCTTATCTATGACGCTCATGATTTTATAAACGTCTTTAAGGTCACCCCTCAGCCTCAACACTTGAAAATAGTCCCAGCCTATTCAAACTCTCCCTGTAGCTCAAAGCCTCCAACATATGCAACATTCTTTTAAATCTCTTCTTACCCTTTCATGTTTGACAACGTCTTTCCGACAGCAGGTTGGCCGGAATTAAAGGCAATATTACAAAAGTGGTCAAACCCATGTCCTGGACAGGTGCAACATGTCATGCAAACGCTTAGACTCAAAGCACGCACCAATAAAGAGAAGATCACCAAATGCCTTCTTCACTACTCTGTCTACCTGTGACAGCACTTTCAAGGACCTGAGAGCCTGCACCACCAGATGACACAGTAGCTCAGTGACCAGCATTGCTACCTCAGAGCACAGCGATCTTGGTTTAATTCTATCCTTGAATGACTGCCTGTGTGGAGTTTGAACATTCTCCCCGTGTCTGCGTGCGTTTATTCCGGGTGTTACGTTTTCCTGCCACAGTACAAAGATATACAGACAAGTATAGGTTGGCCATGCTAAACTGCCACAAGTACCCAGGGATGTGTGGGTGAGGAGGATTATCCATGGAAAATGCAGGCTCAGAGGGATAGGGTAAGGGTTTGTCTAGTAGGATACTGTTTAGAGGGTCGGTGTGGCCTCGATGGGCTGAATAGCCTGTTTCGTCACTGTAGGGATTCTATAATTTCAATGAAGTTTTCTTTGATTGGCAAATTTTGACAGAACCCTACCTACATGTCTTGCCCTGATTTGTCTTGCCAAAATGCAACACCTCACATTTATCTAAATTTAACTCCATCTGCCACCCCTTGGCTCACCTAATCAACTTTCTCCTTTGTTCGGAGATATCATTTTTTACTGTCGACTACAACACAAAATTTGGAATTATCTACAAGTTTACTGACCATACTTCATATACTCAAATGCAAATGATTTGTATACGTGACAAGAGGCAGTGGACCCACTGTTGATCTTTGTGGCACACCACTGGTCACAGGTCTCCAAGTTTAATGAACAAATGTCCACTGTCACGCCCTGTCTCCAATATTCAAGAAAAGTTTGGATCTAAATGGCGTGCTCTCCCTGGATTCCAGGCAGTCTAACCTTGTTAACCAGTCTACCATGTAGAACATTTTGGTTTTCTTACTGAATTCCATAAAGACAACATCCACTGTCCTGCCTTCATCAGTCATCTTCATCACTTCCTCAAAAAATTCCACCGAGTCAGTGAGACGTGATCTCCAATTTACAAAGCCCTCTTCTGTCCTTGTCTTTCCAAATGCATATACATCCTTTCCCTCAAAATCCCCTCCAACAATTTAGTCACCGTTGACGTCGGGCTCACCAGTCTATAGTTACCTGGTTTTTCCTTCCTTTCTTAAATGATGACACTACGTTAGCAGCTCTCCAGTCTTCTGACACATCACCTGTGGAAATCAATGATACAAATCTATCAGCAAAATGCAGAGCAATCGCTTTCGTAGCTTCCCACAAATGTCTGGGATACAACTATTCAGTCCCAGGGATTTGTTCACCTTTATGTGATTTTAAATGTCCAACACCTCCTTGTAATA
This sequence comes from Chiloscyllium plagiosum, assembly GCF_037043375.1. NCBI lineage: Eukaryota > Metazoa > Chordata > Chondrichthyes > Orectolobiformes > Hemiscylliidae > Chiloscyllium > Chiloscyllium plagiosum. The sequence goes on from NW_028270171.1 coordinate 34,391,299, forward strand.
TAGATACTTTTCAAGCTATCACTATACACTTATTCATTCTCTCGCTCTTGTAACTCCCTCCTCATTAAATACTGAGGAGAAATACTTGTTTCATATCCCTCCCATCTCTTGTGGTTCCACACATAGGTAGCCTTACTGATCTTTAAGGTTCCCTAATCTCTCCCTAGTTAAGCTTTTGCCATGAAAAGATTTGTAGAATTTCTTGAATACCTCGATAACCCTATTTCTAAAGCCAACTCGTGTTCACATTTCTCTGGCCTGATTTCTCCGTTGACTATACACTTACTGCCATGGGGATCCTCTGGGGATCCACTTGATTTCAGTTCTGTTTACCTGACATATGCCTCCTTTCTTACCTTGACCAGAGCATCAATATTTCTAGCCATCCAGCACTCCCTGCACCAACCAGCCTTGCCCATCTCACGAATGGGAACACGTTGGCTCTGGACTCTCTGAAACCAAGTTTTGATTGCCTTGCATTTTCCAACCATCACTTTACCTGCGAATAGACTATTCCAATTAGCCTTTCACAGGACTCGCCTAACACTTTCAAAATTGGCCTTGTTCCAAGTTAGAACTTTATTGCTTACATCAGGTCTTTCCTATTCCATAACTAGTTTAAACGTAATATTTATGCGTAACAGATTTGAAATGTTAACAAAACACTTCCTGCCCCTCTGTATCAGGCTCGAGAGGCTGCATGGGATCCTCCTGTCCCTGTATAACAGCCACGAGACTTTAAATGACACATCAACCCCTGGATTACTAGCAGCCAGTAAACTGAATCTGATGGAGGTCCATCCCTTCTCAGTTACAGAAACAATGAACTTCAGGTGTCCTCTCAGTGACACCTCATACAGCTGTAGCGACAAATCCTTTTATTTTGAATGATTTTGTTAGCAAAATGAGCGAATATTCCAGAGTTCCACCTTTTCAAGTAACAGCAGGCTAATATGGACTGAATGGCCTTCTCCTATCCCTCTGTAAGAGGCCCATAGGCATAGAATTGCTTCGGCCTGTTGCTGAGCAGCAGTCTCCATTCTCTGCCTCAAGGTTATGAAAGGATTTGAAAACATGGCACTTAAAACCCGGAGTACCCTCCCACTGGTCATTAAGTATCATATTGTAGGTTAAGGCATTTAGAAACTTGCCCATCCGACGTTTTTTTTATTATGTAGCCGATCTGTTATTTTATAACTGCTTCCTTTCGTAAACAGAGTGGAACATATATAGACCCCTGCAGTGTTCTTAATACTCTCATATACAACTAAAAAAAAGATTAAAAATATTTAAAGATTTATGGTCCATTCCATCCAAAACCGGTAAATGTTCCCTTTTTGTTGTGATATGAAAAGTGATGTATGGAACTGGATAACTGATCCTATTTGTTCAGTGACTGCAATTAATGCCAATCTCCATGGATTCTAATTATGCCAGTGGAGGGTTTCCATCTTTTAATGATAAATAGATGTCGTTCAATGTGTTTCTCCATAACATGAGCGGGACCATTATCAACAGCACTGACAGGGATCAACAGATCCGGAGAGAGGGGGAGGAGAGATCAGAATCTGAGAACATTAGACTGGAATGTTCTAAACATGGACCAGAATCTGAGAACATTAGACTGGAATATTCCAACAATAGACTGGAGCTTATCCGATTATGTTTGGTATTTTTCTGCATTTTATTGGTTGTCATTATCATCGCAGATCTATTACGCTCTTCGCATTATTCAATATTTTTATTATCCCTTCCTGGCTATCGTTGGTGTTCCTGGTAAGTGTTACTGTCCATTTTTTTCTATAAACCAGTTATGACTGTATTATTGGTCTTTCATATATTCTACACTTCGACCCACTATTATTGTTCCTGTTGAAACTCTGAATCCAGATATTTACTCTACAGACCTCTACAACTACATCAATGAAGGTGTTCAATTACTGTCTCGCTCTGCTTTGGCAATGTTACTCATGGGTCTCTATGTTGACCTACTCAGTGTCAGCAGATAATCGCAATGTATTGTATCTTTGCCTTTTTTTAAATATTAAGAGCATGGAGGTCACTGTCTGCTGTCCTGGTAACAGACTCCACTTCCTTCCAGTGTTTCCAACCCATCCCTGACCAATATCTGTGGCTGAAGCAGACGAGTCATAACTGTCCCATACCCTTTGATCATGAGTTGATTCTTAACACCATGCCCTGACCATTTCTAACTTGAAATACTCACCACTCCACAATGTATCTCACTGGCTTATTCCATCTCCTGTTTGAACCTTGAGTTTTGAAATACAGTCTTAATGAAGATAATAATCTGCTGCTGACGCTCCCGGCTTCAAACCTGCCCAAGCAAATCTGATTCGAACTCACACCAAATTCCCATCCATCTGTCATTCATGTGCACGCGGATATATATTACTATTTTTATGGCAATGCCTTTATTGAACATTTTCAAACACTTTACCTCATCTGTCCATGAAAATTCTCTCGTTCTCTCTCTGTCGATTATCCAAAAGCCTGCCATTTGTTCGTATTTAAAATAGTTTCCTCCATGTGCGTTCCTTCTCAATGAGTTCGCATTCAACCACGCCAATCGCATGCACACACGCACTGTCTCTCTCACACTCTGATGAACACACACAGACACATACACGCACAGAGAGCAAACCTTCCCATTGGAGATAGTAATCTGATGCGAGTATAGTTTGCATATGATAGTAAAGTTTGCAATACTCTCTATGCTGGGCAGATAGTGCAGTTTACTGAGCAACACACGAGCCTTCTCTGCACAGCTCTCCATGCTGGGCTGTCATCTTGTCCCAGTTTATGTTGTTTGTGGTGTTCTATCAAGCAGATTGAGAATTTGATGTAACAAACCATTTCAGCTGATCTGACAATGCCTTTATTCAATGTTCTCATTCTCATAATTTTACTGCCGAAGATCTCACTTCTCCAGTTAGTCCCACTGTTCTGTCTTTTTTCCCATATTTCCGCAACCTCCTCCCAGTTAATTAACTGTCTGTTTCTGTCTTTAATATGAATCTCTGTCCCTCTGCATCTTTCCCTAGCCTTGGGTTTTGGCTATATTTTGTATCGAGTGCTGGCATTGTGTAGCTCAGAAACAGTGAAATGGTGTGTGTCAGGCTGTTTTTCACTTCCCGGTATGTCCCATGTGATGGCCCATGGACGGCGTGTTTCAGAAGTTATGCGACACATCCTTGTTACTTGGAGTGTACCTGTGTTTGCCCCACTCAGGTGACCTTGCGATCAGTAACACGGGGAAGCTCATGGAGTAAAGGACCAGGCATCAAAATTGTGTGACAATGCTGTCACTCTTTTTTTTAAAAAGGTCATTTTCTCTTTTTTTTGAACAAGAGATCTTAAAGTCCAAACTGCCGACTGTAAACGGCTCAAGTAAATAACTTTTAGGGTTTTAGGGTTTTTAATAAATAGCAGTAATAATGGCCAGCTCGCATAGACTAGGCTTTCTAGTTTTTTTTCCTTATAGCTGTAAGTCACCAGGTGCTTGTGTCCCAGAAGGATTGGAAGTTTTAGTAAATTATCCCTAGCTGCTATTCTCTCTGAAGCTTCACTTGATGCTATTTCCTCCTGGATTGGAGAACTGTATGTCTGAATGCGCATTTTTACCATGGCGTGTTTTAGGTGATATTAGTATATTGGAACAGTTCATTTCTGGAAGGTTTTGTATCCACTGTTCGGTTAAGGTTTCCAATAGTTAAGTTATTCTAAAATCCTCTTCATTTTCTATGGATTTTCATTAGAGTGTTTAAATATATTGTGTTTTAATTAATGGTGAGTGGTTTGGCGAGTAGCATCACATCTGGAACACCCACTTCACATCTACCTTTAAAATAAGAAAAGGTTCGCATCCAAGCTCCCCACTTGAAATAGTTTGAGGCGGTCTGGTTGGTCTGTAGCAAACTGTAGACTCTTGTCTGGTTCTAAATCGATAATAACAAATTGGGTTTGAATTACAATCCCGACAATGTGCAAACAGGCCATTCGACCCAACAAGTCCACACCGACCCTCCGAGGAGTAGCCTCCCCAGAAACATTCCTCTACACTATTATTACACATTTATCCCGACGAAGGCATTTAACCCACACATCCCTGACAACTACAAACAATTTAGCATGTCAAATTCACCTGATATGCACATCTTTAGATTGTGGGAGGAAACCAGAGCATCCAGAATACTCTCATGCAGACAGTGGAGAGTATGCACTGGGAGGCTATTGGGTTCAAAGGTCGTGAATGGTAGTTGTTAGTGTATTTTGTTCCAGATGTTGAATTCGGTTGGTTTAAACAGTGTTTTGTGTATAAAGATTCTTTCAGTCACTCAGAGTTCTTTGGGTGTGGAAGAAGTGAAGTTGGGGGTTCAACAAAAGGTAATGAAGGCAAAGCTGTAGGAATTGACAGAGAAGCTGGAGGTGGGGTTGCCTTTGTCTGTGAGAAAATGAGAGATAATTACAGCTACAGCTCGGCAATTACATTTGGTGGAAACGCCATCAGATTCTTTGGAAATGGCGAGAATTCAATTTCAAATGAGGCACCGTGAACATGAGAAGGAATTGAAACAGTTTGAATTATGATGAAGCGTAGTAATAAAAGAACAGAAAATGAAGAATAAAGAGAGAAAAAGAGAGAAGAAAAGCAGGGAGTTTCAACTTCAAAATTTCGTAATTAGAGAGGAAAGTTGACATAGAAGGTGGTGATGAAGGTAGACAGTAGGCTGGATGAGGAGGATAGTGAGGATGAGCAACCCTATAGTAGCCAACGGCCTGATGTGGATCTGTTCAGATACATCCAGACATTATCTACATTTGATGAGAATGATGGGGGAGCCTTTTCAATTTCATTTGAGAAAGTGGCTAAACCAATGCAGTGGCCAGTGACCATGTGGATTTAGTTGATTCAAGCAAAGCTGATAGGTATTTGCATCCCTATCAGAGGCGGTGTCTGGGGAGGAGGAGGAGGTGAAGAAAGCCATCTGAAGTGTATATGAGCTGGTGCCAGAAACTGACAGACAGTGTTTCAGGAATCTAAAAAAGGGTCCCTGGTTAAACGCACATTGAGTATGAAAGGATCAAACAAAGTAATTGTGAAAGGTGGGGAAGGGTATTAAAAACAGAGCAAACCTATGACACTGTTAGAGAGATTCTTATTTTGGAGAAGTTCAACAATTCACTTCCTGCAGCCGTGAGAACTCGTGTGGAAGGGCAGAGAGTTACAATGGCAAGGTTAGAAGCTGAAATGGCTGATGATGATGATTGGGTTCAGAAATCAAAGTTTGGTTTCTGTGAGGGATTGAGAAGAATGTGTGAGGTCTTCTTAAAACATATCCCTGTGAGAGTAAGGTTTACTGGCGTAGGCCAGGAGTAGCAGGTAAAGAGGTTACAGCATTAAGCGGTACAGAAGTATGTAATCCTTTTACACTGAGACCTGAGGATCTATGTCATTCACAGGGAGTGTTGGAGAGATGAGAAGTGCTCCATTATGTAACTTGTGGTTGGAGTGTCCAGTGGAAACATCAAAAGATTTATTCCACAATGGGGAAGGAGGCTTTCAGCTTGGTGTTGGCGTTAGAACATTTCAGCATTTAAATTGCAAATAACATACCTGAGACAAATCTTTATCAATGATTGTGACCCTTTAAAGTTTTTTGGAGAAGTTGAGGGAGAAGAATGCCAGTCTGTTTCGATTGAGCTTATTATTGCTGCCATTCAATTTGAAATCATACAGATGACAGGGTGAGAAAACCTAAGTTTTGACACGTTGTGGAGACTTGAATGAAGAAAGACAAAGGCATTCTGTGGCAGGAGTAAAATGACTGAAATCGAAACTAGTTGTGAACATTTGTATGCTCAGAGTCAATGTAATATATATATGCACCTCTTCCTCCGCTACATTGATGACTGCATTGGTGCCACCTCTTGCTCCCGTGAGGAATTTGAGCAATTCATCAACTTCACCAACACATTCCACCCTAACCTTAAATTTACCTGGACCATCTCTGACACCTCCCTTCCCTTCGTGGACCTCTCCATCTCCATCAATGACGACCGACTTGACACCCATATTTTTTACAAACGCACTGACTCCCACAGCTAACTGGATTACACCCCTTCCCACCCTACTTCCTGCAAAAATATCATCCGGTATTCCCAAGTCCTCCGCCTCCTCCGAATCTTCTTCCAGGCGTTCCGGTTCCACCACAGAACACACCAGATGGTCTCCTTCTTTAGAGGCCGCAATTTCCATTCCCACGTGGTTAAAGATGCCCTCCAAGGCATCTCATCCACATCCCGCACGTCCGCCCTCAGACCTCACCCCTCCACCCGTAACACGGACAGAACGCCCCTGGTGCTCACCTGCAACCCGAGCAACCTTCGTATAAACCAAATTATCCGCCGACATTTCAGCCACCTCCCAACGGACCCCACCACCAGGGATACATTTCCCTCCCCACCCCTTTCCGCCTTCCGTAAAGACCGTTCCCTCCGTGACTACCTGGCGAGGTCCACACCCCGCTACAACCCACCCTCCCATCCTGGCACCTTCCCCTGCCACTGCAGGAATTGCAAAACTTGCGCCCACACCTCCTCCCTCACCTCCATCCAAGACCCTAAAGGAGCCTTCGACATTAGGTCTCCTCTCCATTGGGGAGTCTGGACGTCTCCTAGCAGAGCACTTTAGGGAACATCTCCAGGACACCCGCACCGATCAATCACACTGCCCTGTGACCCAACATTTCACCTCCCCCTCCCACTCTGCCGAGGACATGGAGGTCCTGGGCCTGCTTCACCGCCACTCCCTCACCACCAGAAACCTGGTGGAAGAACGCCTCATCTTTCGCCTCGGAACACTTCAACCACAGGGCATCAATATGGACTTGAACAGTTCCCACATTTCCCCTTCCCCCACCTCACCCCAGTTCCAAACTTACAACTCAGCCCTGAGCCAATAATTATCTTACCTGCCTATCTTCTTTTCCACCTATCCACTCCACCCTCCCCCCGAACTATCACCTTCATCCCCTCCCCCACTCACCTATTGTACTCTATGCTACTTTCTCCCCACTCCCACCTTCCTCTCACTTATCTCTCCACCCTTCAGGCTCTGTGTCTGTATTCCTGATGAAGGGCTTCTGCCCGAAACGTCGAATTTACTGCCCCTCGGATGCTGCCTGAACTGCTGTGCTCTTCCAGCACCACTAATCAAGACTCGCGTTTCCAGCATCTGCAGTCATTTACAATATGCATTTCAGTCGACAAATAGAGGACGATTAGCAGGTCTTCAATTAATCCATCTTTGTATATTGATGGGTCATTTTATTAAAGGAGGAGTTGTGAGTATGCTATCACTGTAAAGAGATTAGTTTCTCTTAGATTGTTTTTGAAGAGAGGTTCTAAAGGCAGAGGTGCAGAACTGCTGTCTGAACACAGTTTAAGTAAATAACTGAGGAGGCCTTTAGGTTTCATTAAATGGTGGTAACAATCGAATGGCAGCGGCCAGGTCTCCCTCACCAGGTTTTCTCGTTTTGTTTTTAGCTGCAGCATTCAGAAGCTGCTGGGGATTCCAGAATGGTTGGAAGTTTCAATACATGATCCCCAGCTGTTTCCCTCTGAGATCTCTGTCGATGTTGTTTCCCCCAGGATTGGAAAACTGCTGTAAAGATCTGTATTTGAATATATTTTTGTGCCAAGCGGTGTAAACCACAAAGGTACGGTATCTATTGTTTGTGTTAGTGTTCCAACATATAAGCTATCCCACAATGTTCTTTTCTTTGATTGTATTTTAACTAAAGCATTTAAATAGATTATATTTTGCTTAATGTTGAGTGGTTTGACCAGTCGCAACATATCTGAAACGCACACTTCCCATCTATATTCAGAATAAGGAAAGCTTTGGGTCTAAGCGACCTTCTTAAAATATTTTGCAGGGATCAGTAGCCGAGGGGTTTCTGATTGACTCCTGTTATTGAAAAGTTAGTGGAGGGGCTGGGGATGGTTTGTTGGAAGTTGTGCTGTGAGTGCCTTAGGCATTCAGGGAGACCTGAGGATTTGGTGACCCAACTCTGGATAGAGCCTGGGGACTGTAGCTACAGCATCTGGGTCTGTAAGATGAACAACAAATGGAGCAGAAGCTGCAGAGAGTGGAAGCTCTGAAACCACGGAATGAGTGTGTGTGGGGAAAGGGATCTGCTGTATTCACTCTGGGATTTCCAGGAACAGCTTCCCAAGCTTCACTTAGCCCAGGAGCAGAGTGTGAGGGGACCCTGACTGAACAAGGGGCTGGTCACAGAGCGGTGTCATCTCCTTTAACACAACTTGCAGCTTCACACCAGGGGGACGATGGTGCTGCCGGTGGCTGTTAGGGTCACTGTTTCATTCAGCTTCTATGATCCAGAACTTTCCAGGCAGGACTATCTGACATATCCATCATTTCCCAGTATCTCAACATCAATGTCACCATTCGGTGATGGAGGATATATATGGTGGATGAGGTAAATACATTGTTTCTCCCTCAGCAGATAACTGCCGGGTGTATCCAGTATAGTGGGATTCCTGTTGGTGTACATGGCATCTGCAGAGGACTCATGTCAATGGGGAGAGGTAGAGGAACTGTAGGAGCTCTCTCTCCATTAATGTTACAGTGTGCCCATGCACAGTACATCATGTTGGTGAATACCCACTGTCCTGGCAGCAGCCACGACCTCTTCATTCAAAAGCAGTCAGCCATTCCCATCGTCATTGGGTCTCCACGTAGAAAGAAATGAATATATCTTGGATAAAGGCCGTCCCCTTGATGCACGTTTCCAAACACCATCCCCACCACCAATCAACCACATCAAAGTATTCTATGTGTACGGAGAGCAATAGGGTCACTTGGAGTATCTGGGAGCTGACGATCAGGGATGGAGCAAAACCTCCCCTGTCTGAATGGATCTGAGTGAACCCCCCAGTACACAGTATCAAAAATCCTTTGATCCCTCTCCATTTCAGTAACATACTGCCTTCCATTATTCCTGTATATAGAATGACAGGTTATATCATGTTAAATTCCACCTGCCAAACTATTATCTATTGTCCTTACTTCTCTGAATCTATTTGCAGACTCTCCACCCTCTCTTGATAATTTAATCTCTTGCTTATCACAGCGACATAACAATTATTTGAAGAGGTGACAAGTAGGTTAGACCAGGGAAACCCAGTGGATGTGGTCCATCTAGACTTCCAAAAGGCCTTTGATAAGGTGCCTCACGGGAGGCTGCTGAGTAAAGTGAGGGCCCATGGTGTTCGAGGTGAGCTACTGGCATGGATTGAGGATTGGCTGTCTGACAGAAGGCAGAGAGTTGGGATAAAAGGTTATTTTTCGGAATGGCAGCCGGTGACAAGCGGTGTCCCGCTGGGTTCATTGTTGGGGCCGCAGCTGTTCACGTTATATATCAATGATCTGGATGAATGTACTGGGGGCATTCTAGCAAAGTTTGCCGATGATACGAAGATAGGTGGACAGGCAGGTAGTACTGAGGTGGGGAGGCTGTAGAAGGATCGAGATAGTTTGGGAGAGTGGTCCAGGAAATGGCTGATGGAATTCAATGTGAGCAAATGCGAGGTCTTGCACTTTGGAAAAAGGAATACAAGCATGGAGTACTTTCAAAACGGTGAGAAAATTCATAAAGCCAAAGTACAAAGGATTCTGGGAGTGCTAGTCAAGGATTCTCTAAAGGTAACCATGCAGGTTGAGTCTGTGATTAAGAAAGCAAATGCAATGTTGCCATTTATCTCAAAAGGGTTGGAATATAAAAACACTGATTTGATTAGATTAGATTACATTACAGTGTGGAAACAGGCCCTTCGGCCCAACAAGTCCACACCGACCCGCCGAAGCGAAACCCACCCATACCCCTACATTTACCCCTTACCTAACACTACGGGCAATTTAGCATGGCCAATTCACCTGACCCTGCACATCTTTTTTGGACTGTGGGAGGAAACCGGAGCACCCGGAGGAAACCCACGCAGACACGGGGAGAACGTGCAAACTCCACACAGTCAGTCGCCTGAGGCGGGAATTGAACCCGGGTCTCAGGCGCTGTGAGGCAGCAGTGCTAACCACTGTGCCACCGTGCCGCCACCGTTGCTACTGAGACTTTATAAAGCTCTGGTTAGGTCCCATTTGGAGTACTGTGTCCAGTTTTGGGTCCCACACCTCAGGAAGGATATACTGGCACTGGAGCGTGTCCAGCGGAGATTCACACGGATGATCCCTGGAATGGTAGGTCAAACATACGAGGAACGGCTGAGGATCCTGGGATTGTATTCATCAGAGTTTAGAAGGTTAAGGGGACATCTAATTGAAAATTACAAGATAATATATGGCTGGGAAAGGATGAACGCTAGGAAATTGTTTCCGTTCGGCGAGGAGACTAGGACCAAAGGGCACAGCCTCAGAATTAGAGGGCGGAAATTCAGAACAGAACTGCGGAGACATTTCTTCAGTCAGAGAGTGGTGGGCCTGTGGAATTCATTGCTGCGCCGTGCAGTGGAGGCTGGGATGCTAAATGTCTTCAAGGCAGAGATTGATAAATTCTTGATGTCACAAGGAATTAAGGGCTACGGGGAGAATGCGGGTAAGTGGAGTTGAAATACCCATCAGCTATGATTAAATGGCAGAGTGGACTCGATGAGGCGAATGGCCTTACTTCCACTCCTATGTCTTATGGCCTCATGGTCTTATGGACATCACCAAACTCAGCATCTGTATATCTGTTCCATCCTCCTGATCATTAATATAGACTGTAAATAGTTGAGAACCCAGCGCTGGTCACTGTGTGACCCGACTGGTTACGTTCTCTCTAACTGATTTATTCTGAGTGTTTGCTTCTTGTATGATACCCAGTCCTCCCCCATTCATGGGCAACATAGTTGAAGAGTTGAATAAAAACAAGGAGCATCTGTGAGGTATCCAACCCCTCGATGAGGCTGATGTCAACGCGGCATCTATTCCACTTTCCTGCCATCTCTCTATCCTAAAACTCTCGTCTCTTGTTGTAGATTGCGCCACGTGAAAAAAATCCACTCCACATCTCTACTTTCAATAAATTTTTGCATTTTACAGACCTCAATGAGATCTCCTTTCATTCTTATAAAGTTGAGAGTATAGGCCTAAACTGCTCAATTACTCTTCATAAGACAAATACATCAAATATGGAATCAATCTAATGAAGCTCTTCTGAATTGCCTCCAATGGAAATACCTCATTCTGCAGGACACCCAAACTGTACTCCAGTTGCAGCCTCACTAATGCCTTGCATAGCTACAGCAACACTCCCTACCTTTCTACTATATCCTTTTATAAATAAACACTGAAATTATGCTTGCATTTCTCATTACTTGCAGGCAGGTTTCTGTGATATGCAAGCAGACACCGAGATCCCTTATGAACTTTGAACTTTCTCTCCATTTAGATAATAATTTGTCTTTCTATTATACTGGCCAACTTGAATAGCCCCATATTGATTCACTTTAATTTTCCTTGTTAAATATTGGCCCATTCACCCAACCTATCCATATGTTTTAAAATCTCTTGCATTATCATTCCGAAGTAATGTCCCATCGATGTAAGTGTCATCTGAAAATGTGGAATTGTATTTTCTCTCCCGTCAACCGAGTACAGTAATACCATCGATTGCAAATGGTTGAGGCACGAGAACTGAAATCAATGCCAAAATAAAATGACACATTTATTCCATCTGACTACATTATGTTGGTTAACCAATCCTCCATCCAAGCTAATCAATTGCTCCTAAACCCATGTTGTCTGATCTTACCATTTACTCTTTGGAGAAGCGGCATATCCGATGCCTTCAGGAAGACCAGATATGTTCCATCTCCAGGATTCCCACTATCCACCTTATTTGTGACATCTTCAAATAACTCAAGCAAACAATTCAAACATGATTTAGCCTTCATAAAACCATGTTGACTCTGACGAATTGTGATTTGAGTTTGCAAATGTCGTGAACAATGGACTCTAAAAATTTGCCTTAAATTCCATAGTTTATTGTTACATTTTACTCCCTAATGTATACCATTATGACAAGCTCTTCCCTTTTGAAAACCTTCACCTTTTGCTTTGAATTCCTTTTTTATTGGGCACAAGGCTTTAAGAGATCTGCTCTAATTCTGGATCAATGGTGCTGGAAGAGCACAGCAGTTCAGGCAACATCCGAGGAGCTTCGCTCTGCTCTAATTGCTGAGTAAGAGCCACGTGTAGCTGAATAGACTCATCATCCTGCTGGTGTACAATATCGATGGGCTGACGTCTTTCTGGTGTTCCCATGTGTAACAATCTCCAGTCACTGTGTGACCTCTTCCAGTTCCTATGTTACAGCCTTGAGGAGGCTGAATGGACTGATCCTGTTGCTGTTTAACAGGATACGGTGCAGCATGGCCTACTGTTATAGGCTCGAGTGGCTGATTGGCCTCCTTCTGTAAATGTATAGGGGTTGAATAGCTTCGTTCTGTTTTGGTGTAACAGGTTCGAAGGCCTGAATATCCTCTGTTGCTCCTGTGTAACAGGCTGGAGAACAGAATGGATTCCTCCATTATCTGTGTAATTGACTTCACTTGTTAACTCCTTCTGTCAGCTATTTTCAAATAAGATCATCTTTAATTTTTGTAAACTCCAGTGGCTACTGGGTCAACCTGATCATCCTTTCGTTGTAAGGTAGCACCTTCATTGCAGGAATCAGTTGAGGGAACCATCTCTGAGCTGCTTCCAATATAGCAACATCCTTTCTTCATAGAATAGGCGAAATCTGTACACACTACTCCAGATGTGATATCTCTGTACAGCAGCAGCAACACTTTACCAGCCTGCTGTAAACTTCTCACCCAGGTTAGAGCTGTCTCAGCCCTCTGGGCGAATACAGAGCATTGGTGGAAGATCATTGTCCTTCTCTACTCCATCAGCATTACGGGAGATCCTGAGAAGTTAAAGTTGGAGAAGATCATAAATGATGTGAGAGATGTCTACCATTAATCTCCCCAGAGCCCACGTCGCTCAGATTCCACAGACTCTAGTAAGGTGGAGCGCAAAAACAGCAAGGAGGAGCAAACATTGATGGGAGTTACATATCAAAGTGAAAGCTGCAATACAAATGATGGACATGTTATAAAACAGGAAATGAGATATGCACATTTGTGGGTACTGCAGTAATAATGTACTGTTTAAATTATATCTAAACTGTGTTAACCCAATTGAATGCTAATGCTGGAAAATATGGATTTCTTGACCATGTGTGAGATGGTTTACATGATCATTATGTCGAGCACTGAGCTCGAGATCAGGTTATTTAGGAATTGGTATTGAGTGCTCAGAAGGGCCAATTGAAAATTTTGCTGTAAAGGATCTTTTAGAATCAGTGACCAAAATGTATTGGTTTTCTTTTATGCTGTTTGAGTACAAGACAATTTTTGTTTTATTTGCAGTAACCGTTATAAATCTGAGTCATGCAAGCCATGAAGGTGTGAGGAGAAAGGGGGGACGACAGATGCTGGAGATCAGAGTCGAAGAATGTGGTGCTGGAAAAGCACAGTCAGGCAGCATACTGACTGTGCAGATAAATCGATGTTTCAGGCATAAGCCCTTCATCAGGAATGAAGCTTCTGGGCCAAGGGGGCTGAGAGATAAATGGGAAGTGGGTGCGACAGGGGGAGGTAGCTGGGATTGCGATAGGAAGATGAAGGTGGGGTTGAAAGTGATAGGTGACGAAGGGAGACAGAACGCCTCATATACTGCATCCATTAAACCCAATGTGTCTTCTCTACATTGATGAAGCAGAAGGTCAACTCGTGATTAATTCAGAGAACATCTCTGGGACAACCACATTGAACAAATCCATCACCTTGTGGCTGAGCACTTCAATTCCCCTTCCCACTCTGCCAAGGACATGAGGGCCCTTGGCCTGCTCTTTCGCCAAACCCGAGCCACCAGAAGCCTGGAGGAAGAAAGCCTCCTCTTCTGCCTTGGGATCCTCCAACCACAGGGGATCATAGTGGATTTCCCCATTTCCCCTAATCTCACCTTATCTCGCTCCAACCTTCCAAATCAGCACCGCCCTTTCGAACGTTCCTACGTGTCCACCTTCCTCCCTATCAATCTGTCCACCCTCCTTCCTCTCCGACTATCACTTTCAACCCCACCTTCATCTTCCTATTAGATTAAAGGAGGCAGATTAGAAAAATGCCAAGTGCTGCAGTAAGCCAGTGGATTCACAGAAATGCAGGACCCAGCAAAGGATGACCAAGAAACTGAGAAGAAAATCAGAAAGAGAAAAAGCGTGCAAATGAAAGAAAAACATAAAGACTGCGAAAAAGTGTCTATCAATGTATGAAAAAAAACTAAAAACAAGGTCAAATGTGGAACAGTTGGTGTGTGTTCAGTATAATTTATTGCAGAGAACAGAGAAATCGCAGGGAAAAGAAACAGCTTCTTTGTGTCTATCTTCATGGAAGAGTGTTCACAAATTCTTCCAGGAATACAAAGTGACCATGGGACTTGTGTAAGTAAAGTCTAAGATCATTCTTATCAATGTTGAGGTCATCTTTGAAAAGAAAGCTGGATTGAGTATTTATTAATCTGACAGACTAGATGTACTTCATACAAGAATTTCAGAGGAAGCAGCAATAGACATGTTAATTGCATCGTGGATTTTCACTTTATTTTCCGACACATTCCCAAAAGGCATTTAGCCAATCTGGATAAGGCAAAGGTTATAAATATTATCCAACACTTTAAGAACGGATGAAGATGGTGAGTGGTGAACTACAGACCAGTTATCTTGTCATCCTCAGTCACGTATCTGTTGGGTTCGATTACAAAGGACATGCTACTAGATATTTAGAAGGTAATAACATAACTGGGGAGTGGGAGAATGTACCGATGAAAGGAAAACCAGAAGTGGCAAACATTGTTTTGGAACGGTTTGACGATGATTCTTGTGGACATAGGCAATGATGAACCATTAGATAACGAATAGTTGGATATTCATGAGAGTTTTTTAAAGAACTCACACAGCAAGTTCATAAGAAAAATTAAAGCGAGAGGTATTGGGAAGAACATATGCAAATGGGAAAGTAAAAATGAGGTTTACATTCATGTGAATGTAATTGGAAGATAGCGGATGTCGTGCACCAGTTGCATCGAGCGTTGGTGAGACTAAACGTAGAATATTGTGTATCGTTCGGAGTCCCAATCTAAGAAAGAATATATTGACTGGAGAGGAACTGCGAAAGGTATTATGCAGATTAATCCGTAAAATGGCAAGATTGTCTGATGGGGAACCTCAGCCTGTAACATTGAGTTTCAAAACATGAGAGTTGATTGTAGTGAATCTTAGAAACATCGGAAGGACTGAATAACAGAGGGCCATGAAGAAGTTCAAGTCGGCGAGATAAGGGAGAATCCCACAATATTCTACACGGACTATAGAACAGAATAATCAGCAAACAGTTAGTGTCCATTAGAAACCAATGGGGCAATCTGTGTGTCAAGCTGGAGAACATTGATGGATTGTTACATGAGACCTTCACATCTATTTTACTTGTGAGAAGGAGGAGGCAGGTACAGAATTCAAGAAGGTGGACTACGAAGCTCTTGAACAGATTGATGTAAAATACGAGAAAGGATTTGAGGTTTTGTTCTGTCTACATTTGGACTAATCTCCATGTCTGAATGAGTTGTATCACAGGCGGCTGTTGGGGTCAAGGGAGGAAAGACTCTGACTGAATATTTTAATTAGAATCTGACCATAGGGGAGGTGCCAGAGAACTGGAGAACTGCTAATACGATTCCACTTCACAGTAAGAGTGGGAGAGATAGGCCAGATTACAAGAGATGAGCGAGCATTAGATCACTGTTAAGGAAACTACTGGATAAAATCGGGGAAGGTGAAAATCGAACTCCAATGAGAGTTACAAGGTTTGATCAGGGATAATCATCATGACTTTATCAGGAGGAAGTCACATCCAATGGATATGATTGAATTAGTATGAGGAGGTCGATTATTTAGTTTTGTAGGAAGGCCTTTGACAAATTCCCACCTGGGAAACTGAAAAATAAAGTAAAATCTCACAATTTGATGGATAACTTGACAAGTTGCAATAATTATTCTTAGTAGCAGGAGACAGAGGGTGGTGGGAGAAGGCTGTTTGTGTGACTGGAGACCAGTGTCCCCTGGTGTACCACAGGGATCAGTGTTGTGTCCCTTATTGTTTGTGTTATTCATAACAAAATATAGATCTGAATGTGGAGGGGGCTAGGTGGAGCATGGGGGAGGTGTGATAATAAGTGTATGTTTGACATAAAGATTGGCTGGGTGGTTCGCAGTGAGGAGGAAGGCCTTAAGTTACAGGAAGATGCAGATGGAATGGTCAGATGGGCACATCAATGGCAGATGGAATGTAACCCTGATAAATATGAGGTGATGCACTTTGGGAGAAGGAACCAGGTGGGTAGGACTCAATGAATGGCAGCACACTGGGAAGCTCAGATTGTGCTTCTCCACACATCCCTGAATGTGATCGGACAGGTTAATGCTTAAAAATGTGTTGCTGGAAAAGCGCAGCAGGTCAGGCAGCATCAAAGGAGCAGGAGAATCGACGTTTCGGGCGGATTCCTGAAGAAGGCTTATGCCCGAAACGTTGATTCTGCTGCTCCTTTGATGCTGCCTGACCTGCTGCGCTTTTCCAGCAACACATTTTTTAAGCTCTGATCTCCAATATCTGCATTCCTCACTTTCTCCTAGACAGGTTAATGGACGAGTTAAGAATTGAACCTTGGGTGTAGCGTTTCCTAATCAGGGCATAGATTATAAGAGCAATACCGGGCTTTGGTTCAGCCAAAATTGAGTACTGTATGTAGCTCCGGGAATCACATTCCAGGAAGGATACTGGAGAGGGTGCAGAGGTGATTCACCAGGATGTTCCCTGGGATGGAGCATATCAGCTATGGAGAGAGGCTGGATAAGCTCTGGTTGTTTACTTTGGAGCAGAGAAAGCTGAGGGGTCCGTGATTCAGAAGGATAAGATTATAAGCGACACAGACAGGGTGGATAGACAGCAGCTGTTCCTTTTCGTCAGAGCGGCAAGAACAAAGGAGCATACTTTTAAAGTGAACAGTTTGAGATTCAGAGATGATTTAAACATTTTTTCACCTCGAGGTGTGGGGATCTGGGATTATTTCCTGAGAGGGGAATGATCACCTCTAAACCGTTAAAAGTACTTGACGAGCAATTGGAAGTGTCATAACATTCCAGACTATGGGCCTGCTGTAGGAAAGTGGGACTAATATAGATCGTGCTGTATTTCTGTTGGCAAAGAGGCTGTGCTCCTGTGAGTGTATGGTGTGGAAGGTCAATTATTGAACAGTTGATGGCAGGAATTGATGGGTTTCTGAAGAATTATATTCATAAGGGTTATAAGAGTGAACTGTAATTGCTTGTTAAATTATGTCAATGCGAGAAATATGAGAAAACAAGTGCAGATTCTTTACAGTTTAAAACCTGAGAATGGAGAATGGGGAACAGGGAAATGGCAGAACTATGAAGATACTACTTCCGTTCTGTCTTCACAAAACTTTCTAACAATACAAGGAAAACCGAGTCTGGTGTGGGAAAATGATAGAGTACATGGAACAATAAACATAGTAAGTAAATGGTTTAGCAGAAATTATTGTGGCTGAAAGTAATGATCATAGACAACACTAACATTGATTTGTGAAATGGGAATTATGTTTGAGAAACAAACTGGGAGACAAATGAAAGAGAAGCAATGGATGTAAAACATTTTGATATTTAGAAAAATGTTGGTAAAGCTCCAAGTCCAATTTGCAAAATCAAATCTGAGTGGATTGGGGCTAATATATGGACATGTTTCTAGAATGGGACAACTGGCAGGAAACAGTGAATAGAAATAAACAGACTCGTCAAGTAATAGCCTGACATTTTCAGAAAGGTATGATTCTGTGAGTATGACTATGTCCCAGACTCCCCATTACCTATCCCGGATATCTCCTGTCTCATCAGCAGGACGGACACAGCAGAAGTGGCGGTACAGTGGGATACAGTTGGAAGGGAATTGCTCTTGGAGTCCTCAACAGTGATTCTGTATACCATGAAGTCTCATGGCATTAGTTTGCACATGGGAAAGGAAACCTCCTGCTGATTACCATGTACCAGCCTCTCTGAACTGATGAATCAGTACTCCTCCATGCTGACCAACACTTGGAGGAAGCACTGAGGGTAGCACGGACGCAAGATGTACTCTGGGTGGGGGATTTCAATGTTCACCACCAAGAGTATCTCAGCGACAGCATTACTGATCGAGCTGGCCAGGCCCCAAAGGATATAACTGCTCGACTGGTTCTGCGGCAGATGGTGAAGGAACCAACAAGAGGAAAATACATACTTGACCACAGCCTTACTACTCTGCCAGTTGCAGAAGTATCTGTCCATGACAGTATCGGTAAGAGTGACCATCGCATAGTCGTTGTGGAGACAAAGTCACACCTGTATATTGAGAATAACCTCTATCATTTTGGGTGGTGCTATCACGGTGCTTAATAGGGCAGAATTCAAACAGATCTAGCAGCTCAAATCTGGATGTCCATAAGGTATTGTGGGTCACCAATAGCAGTGGAATTGTTCTCCCCATAACCTCATGGCCTGGCATATCCCCCTTGCAACAATTGTCATCAATCCAGAGGATCAACACTGGTTCAATGGAGTGTGCGGGATGGCAGGAGCAGCACCAGGCATACCTGACAATGAGGTGTCAGCCTGGTGATGCCACCAAACAGGACAATGTATGTGCCAAACAGCATAAGCAGTAAGTGATAGACAGAGCTATGTGATCCCACAAGCAACGGTTAAGATTTAAGCTCTGCAGTCCTTCCACATCTAATCGAGAAACGTTGGGGACAATTAAACAATTCACTGGAGGAAGAGATTCCACAAATAACCCCTTCCTCCATGATGGAAGAGCCCAGCACTTCAGTGTATAACATAAGGCTGATGCATTCGCAACAATCTTCAGTCAGAAGTGCTGAGTGGATGATCCATTTCAGTCTCCTCCAATGGTCGTCAGCAATTCAGTTACCAGTCATCAACCAATTTGATTCAGTCCACGCGATATCCAGAAACGATTGGAGATACTGGATACTCCATAGGGTCCATAATCTGACAACATTCTGGCAATAGAACTGAAAATCTGTGCTCCATAACTTGCCACTCCCCTAGCCAAACTGTTTCAATACAGTTACAACAATGACATTTCCCCGGTTATGTGGAAAATTACACCAAGTATCTCCTGTTTATAAAAAGCAGAACAAATCCAATCCGGCCAAATACCACTTCATCAGTCTACTCTCGATCATCAGTAAGGTGGTGGAAGGTCTCAGTGCTTTTAAGCAGCACCTGCTCAGCAATACCCTGGTCAATGACACCCACTTTTGGCTCCACCAGGGCCACTCAGCTCCTGACTTCATTACCGTGGTTCAAACATGGACAAAAGAGCTGAATTCCAGAGGTAGGGTGAAAGCGACAGCCCTTAAGTCAAGGCTGCATTCGACCCTGTGTGGTATCAAGGGGCCTTAGCAACACTGGAATCAATGGGTATCAGAGGCAAAACCCCTGCTGGTTAGATTCATACCTGACACATAGGAAGGTGGTCATGGTTGATCAAGGTCAGTCAACTTAGCTCCAAGTCTATAGGAGTCCCTCGAGCAGTGACCAAAAACTTCTTCAGGGCTGCTTCATCAATGACCTTCCTTCTATTTTAAGGTCAGAAGTGGGGATGTTCGCCAATGATTGTACAATGTTCTGCAACATTTGTAGCTCCTCAGACACAGTCCATGTTCAAATGTGACAAGTTCGGGAGAGTATCCAGGCTGACAAGTGGCAAGTAATATTCAGCTCACACGAATGCCAGACCATGACCATCACCACTAAAATACAATCTAACCTGCCCCTTGGCATTCAATGGTGTTACTATCACTGAAACCCCCAGTATCAGATGCCTGGTGGGTAATCATTGCTCAGACACTCACTGGCCTCGCCACATAAACACAGTAATTATAAGAGCAGGTCAGAAGCTAGGAATACTGCGGCGAGTAACTCACATCCTGACTTCCAAAAGTCTGTCCATCGTCTACAATGCCTAAGTCAGAAGCGTAATAGGAGACTCCCAATTTGCCTGGATGAGTGCAGCCCCAACAACACTCAAGAAGCTTTATACCATCCAGGACAAAGCAGCCAGTTTGACTGTCCCTTCATCCACAATGCTCCACCAACAACGCTCAGCAGCAGCAGCAGTGTTTTACTATCTACATGCTGCAAGGAAATGATTCACCAAAGATCCTCAGATACTATCTTCCCAACTCACGACCATGTCCATCTAGAAGGACAAGGGCTACAGATGTATGGGAATACCATCATCTTCAGGTTCCTTCCAAGCCATTCACCATCCTGACTTGGAAATATATCACAGATCCTTCACAGTCACTGGGTCAGAATCCTGGGATTCCCTCCCTTATGGCATTGGAGGTCAACCACAGCAGGTGGACTGCAGCGTTCAACAAGGCAGCTCACCACCACCTTCTCAAGGGCAACTAGGGACTAACAATAAATGCTGGCCCAGCCAGTGACTCCGAGATTCACGAAATAAATAAATACAAATTAACAGAGGAAGGTTGCTGAGGTGTCACAGGGATCGGTGCTTGGGGCCCAGCTGTTCACAATGCCCTTTAAACATTGGGTTGCTGGAATCCGATACAATATATCCCAGCCTGCTGACTGCACTAACGGATGTGGGATTGTGAGTGGGTGAGGAGGATGTAAAAAAGCACCGAGAAGACTAAGATAAGTGGAGTGAATGGGTAAATACATGACAGATGGAGAACAATGTGGATAGGGGTGATGGTGTGCCCTTTAACGGAAATGATAAATTGGCAGCCTACCATTTGAAAGGGATTGGTTGAAACATGTTGATCTACAAAGGGACGTATGTTCCTTTTTGTTGTTTCCTTCAGGATAAACCTCTGAGGTCCCTGCAGCGCAGTGAGTTCTGCAACCAGAAGTCAATACCGGGCATGGCATTGGCACGCTGCCCAGTGTACACAGACCCACAAAGTGGGGAGCTGCAACACTGAAAAGGATCTGCATCTCCTTGTACACCAGTCGCTGAAAGTAATATTGCAGAAACAGAAAGCAGTGAGGAAGATAAATGGTGTGTTGACCTTCATTTCAGGGGGATGTGAGTCCAGGAGAAAAGGTAACTTACATTGTGCAGTATTTTGTGCAGTTTTGGTCTCCTTACCTAATAAAGGACAAACATGACATTGAGGGAGAGCAGTGAAGGATGACCAGACTGATCTCTCGGATGATGGGCTTGTTGTGGGAGCATAGTTTGGGGTGACTGGGCCAGTATTCCATGGGGTGAAAGAAAATGAGTGGAGATCTCAGTGAAATATACACAACTCTGACAGGGTGAGACAGATTGGAAGCAGGGATGATAATTCCCCTGGCTGGGACTTCTAAAACAAGGAGCCACAGTATTAGGTACAGGCAGTCACTCTGCATTGAGATGTCTGCTCTCACTGACTGGGGAAACTGGGGAATTCGCTCGCACCTGGAAACTGAGACACTGATTATAAATAATGATTTAGAGACAGTCAAGGGATGGTGGGAGAGCAGGGGTACGGTATGGAAATGAAGGGTCAACCATCATTACATTGAGTTGGGTAGCAAACTCGATGGACCAAACGTACTACTGCACTTCCTATTTTATAGCTTCCCAAGGTTACTCACATTAACGGATATGTATAACGTGTGGGGTAAGTGCATTGAGGAGATTTTTTCCATGAACTAGAATGGGGGAGGCTCAATGTGTTGTATGACCTTCTCCTTTCCCGCTGTTTCTGTGCAGTCTGTGGGAAAACTCTGTAAATGTTGTCACAAGCTCTCAGATGTTAGGAAGGAGGCCGCTGCAGGGTCGACAGGACTGTGTTCCCATTCCCTTTTCTGACACTGATGCTGAGGCCGGATGTTCTGTCCGGTTTCATCCTTTCAGACCTCGGAGTAGTTTGATACAAATGAATTCCTTGCTTGGACGTTTCAGAGACCATTGAAATGTTTATCACATGTTAGCGTCTTTGGAGTCACTTTTAGGCCAGCCCAGGAAATCACGGGGGATTCACTTCCTAAAAGTATATTGGAGAAGGAAATTCTGTTTACAATCGATATTGGCTTCAAGGTCACTGTTACTGACACCAGATTTTAGATCTCGATATTTTATTAATTGTCTTTAACTTCCACCCGCTGCCAGAGCGTTAGTCTGGTCTGGATTAGTAACCCAGTGCCATTTCCACAACAGCACCATCTCCACATGGGGACCTATTGGAAACCACACTGAGCTGGTTGTTTCTGTGCTGCTAGACAGCTCTGTCAAAAAGAACTCCCACCAATTTGACTGTCATGATGGGACTGAGGAGGTGGTAATTGGTCAGATTGTAATTATTCCCGTTTTAGGGGATGGGATTTAGCCGAATAATTATCCACATTACCATGGAGATGTCAGACTTGGAGCTGGAATGAAGCAGCTTCCCCAGGGACGTGGCTTGCTGTGCAGCACAAGTCTTCAGTCCTATTGCAGGAATGGAGTCAGGACCCATTGTCTGTGTCGTATCTACTGTGCTCACCTATTTCTTCATGTCACGTGCAGCGAATCAAATTGGTTGAAGACTGGCATCTGTGATCCAATGGGCATCATGATGAGGGTGAGGTGTATCATCGACTCCACACTTCTGGCAGAGGATGGTGCAGATAAAACATCCTTCTCTTTTACACTGATGTGCAGGTCTGTTCCATTATTTAGTATGGGGATGTTTGTGGAGCCCTCTCCTCCAGTCATTTGTTTAATCGTCCATTATCATTTATGATTGAATGTGACAGGACTGCAGAGCTTCAATCAGATCTGTTGGTCAAGTCCGGTAGCTTTAATGAGTTAGCATCAGGTTAAAGTTCATGTGCTTCTGACTCTTACATGTTCACCCACACTCGTCACTGAGCCATAGATAGTGTTGATAGTAATGACAGACTGAGGTGTTACCCTGGCAAAAAGTTACAGGTTGTGGTTGAATGCAAGTCTGCCTCTCCTGATGCTGTGGTTTCCAGCTGCAATATCTGCAATGCAATTCTGTTGTCTGTTCCCCAATTCTCACTGAGACCCATTCACCCATCAGCCCTGCACTCAGTGACCTAACCTGGTTTCTGATGTGGAAATACTTCCATTTTCAAACTCTCATTCTACTGAGGGCCTTTCTCCCCGGGTCTTGCTTCCAATCTGACACATTCTGCAAAAGCATTTAACTGATCTTATTTCAAATATTTAATTCACCTGAATCTTTTTCCTTGAGAAATGCCATCTTCTGTGTTTAAAGTGAATGTGTTTCCTCTGATTCTCTCCCTGACCATGATGAAGACCTCTGTAGTGTCAGCGATGCCAGCCTCATGTAGTTTCAGAGCCAATTAATTCTCTGGATTCCCAATCATCTTCACACATTGCATGTTTTCTCTTTTGGTTTGATGCCTTGTAACTCATGGTTGCCTTGTCCTCCCATGAGTATGTTTCATGTGCTTGGGGTTGCATTTCTGGTATTATCTTCCAAATTATCCCCACAAACTTCTGCTATTGCGGCTCCACGGTCTTTCCTGCTCAGCTCCCCTTCCAATTAAAACTGGTCAGCTCCTCCCGCATGTCTTTGTAGTTACATTGTTTAATTATAACCACATTACATCTTGAAGAGAGCATTGCGTATAAACTGAAAGAAGGAGTTTTGAGAGATGGGCCACGAAGAATAATTGGTGGATTTCTTAACTAGATACAAAGAGAGAACGAGAGAGAGAAAGGATATAGATATGGAGATGTGGAAAATGAGAAAACTATATTATCGAAAGAAGTAGATATACTTCCCTCAATGTTTTGGCAATGCCTGTGTCCTGTGGTCCTTTGTCCAGTGCACGTACAACAGAGCAATATGTTCAAATGCTGGGTCTGATGCCTAAACATTTCTCTCCAACAATGTAACAGACACTAGCTTTGGAAAGAACCCAGCAGGCCAACATAATTAATTCCTGGTAGAAAGGGGATTAACTGAAA